>NW_019212950.1:0-32609 GCF_002532875.2 Varroa jacobsoni
TTAAAATAAAAAATATTAAAACCCTTCACGGGTTTACAATAATATTTCAATATACCGAAATACGACGGTTTAACTCTAAACGTTTTTTCAGTCGTTCGTGCATTTAATGGGTAGTGTGGTACATGGATTTGGTCAAATTGCAATATGATAATTATTTATCCGAAGTAAAATAACCCCTATTTCTATAGTGTTGTATAATAAATATAATAATTTTCGACAATGGCTTGCTAAAAATTACTGCCCTTATGTAGTGACATTATCCAAGTGAAGTAACGTTCTCACGACCGAAACTCCGTCCACTATATACTCAATCTACCGTTGATATCTCCTCCCTAAGATATATGTTTATGGATTAACTAGTCAGTCTCTTTCTACCCACATCGCAACTTTTCCCGAAGTATCTTTAGTCTAACACGCACCTAAAAGTTAGAACATTTTGGGTTCTGTCCAAACGCATCCGGGTATCGAAGCTAACGGACTTTCTCATCAGACAGAAAACAATCTCAAATTGTATGGCGTTCTTTTACACTAGCTATTGTCGTTTATGTGCCAGATGACAGCAGTCTTGATTAGAGCTTTTATCATTGGGCAGAATCACCAGCTGCGTGTCAGACATTTATAGCGATAAAACGAATAGACTATCTTCATTCAGTTTTGAGTCGTTTGTGAGACACGCACTATATGTTTATTTGTGTAGAATCATCGGCTCCTTACAACGTTGCTAATGATGGAATATCGGCGATGACCAAGACATCGGCCCTGTTTGTTTAGGCAACGAATGCAAGGTCCTGCTACCATTATTATCATTGCTCTTTAACGGTTCGCTATTCGTAACGAAAAATGCCTACACGAGTCTATTTGTTAGCATTTGGTCACTTCGATTGCACAAGGGTGCTCCATTAGCCGCCCCGACCAACCACCCGAATCGAGATATAGACAACTATCGCCATGCTGAGGCAAAACGGTTAGAACGCAGAAACTGAATATACCCTGGCGTTATAGTTACGGTGATACGGGTATCGTTGGCGAAACAGGAGCGATCTAAAAAAAAATAGACGACCAGTAAAACATCTGAACCCCGCAAATTTTGCGGATGGTCGCTGAGTCATCTATCAGACCACTGGAAGACCATAGAACCGTACAATCTGACCATCGGTACCGCCGTCGCCTACTTGTGTTTATCTATTCGTGCACCTCTTCGTATGTCGTACGATCATCCTTGAAAGCGGTTAACAAGCTGATGACAAATCATACGGCACATTCTTATATCTAAGCGTATGGATGTCAATGGACATCGACACAGTACAGATATTGGTTGCTATAGCCTTTCAGTCTTTCGGACTACTTTTCTCTACGGCGAAGCCATATTATTCACTGACTCAGTGAAACTGATTTATTATTGAGCCTTGCTATTGCCTTATCTATGGCCTGCATATTGAATATCGGTTGAGCCAATCATCCTATTCAACCACTCCTGATTTGTTTTTTTCACTCGTTCTTTTCGCTTGTAGCTGCTCGTACGTAGCCCTGCCGCCCTCGGACCTCCGACTCCTGGTGCAGTTGTACTAAGCTAACCCCAGTCAAAATGCTTCTGCAATCATAACTAATGATTCTTCTTTCAGTCCCATCTAGGTCTCCCTGGGTCCTTTTCCCTGTTCCCTGTAATGTCAAATAATCAGCGGTCATCGCATGCAGTTTTAAGCTGTTCGTATCCATGAGATCCAATCAACGTGCTTAGCGTGAATGTGGTTTCAATCTGTCTCGTCTCCATTTGTTCGTACGCCGGCAGTCATGGTACTGATCAGATCACTATGAATAATGGCGGATAAACCAGTGTTAGTAAAAGACAGACTGTTTCAGAGAAGCGGGAATAAACGGTAGATAGAAGGCAAGCGAGTATGACCGGTCTAACCATCAAGTCGTACCTCTCTCTCTCTCTGCTTACATAACTAAGAGTCAATAGCGTACGCGTTTGTGTTTGTGTGTGGGAGAGCGTGTTGATGTCTAGTCGATGGTCGTCATCAATTGCGCGCCGAAATTAAATTGCTGTCTGACGCCTAGATGCTGCCGAAATGTAATTACACTTTTGGATACTTCACGTAAGTAAACGCGCGCTAAAAAACCTATGTGTCTAGATGGCCAATTCTCTGAAGTAGATCACGGGAATCGCTTGCTTCCTCTCACTGAACAATAGTTGACGACGGCGGTAAGCACATGTCAAATATCAAGCGGGCCATAAACGTGACAAATAGCCAAACCATAAGCGGACGACAACGGAAAAGCTTTAGGGGCCACATCAGGAAAAAGGTCAAATCTGACATCAGCAAAAAGTCGTAGTAGTGCTGAATAGTAAAATTTATAAACGAATATATAGATATGTATACGCATTTATTTACGAGGAGATCGTTGCGTACTGAAAAAAAAACAAGAGGAGAGATAAGCAGATCGAGTGGAAGGGAACGATGTACTATGGATAATCTGACATAATAAAGGCGCAGCCATATTGACTTTAGTTTCAGACATTTGTTTAGCCCTTCGATCGGCTTATATTGTGTGCTCACGGATTCTATTAGCGTCGTAAGCAGTGAATTTTGTTTTGTCATCTATTTTCACCATTCCGTCACCCTACGATTCGTTTGAGGGCAAAACCCCCTACTCGCGAATCAGAGAGGCATACGATCTTAGTATCCTGTAGTATAATACATTTAAGAGCATGCATAAACCATCACATTGTCCAGGCAAGTGGTGCGCATATAACATTATCTATAGACAGCCATAAATTAACTGCAGCATTAACTCGAAAAATAATAAATGTACAGTTCACTGTCGATAAATATGCCCCCATTCGTAACTCTACCTGATACTTAAATAATCCCTGAGCTGAATTTCATCGATTCTCCTAGTTAATCTTCACTATCGCTACGCCTAGCGTACGTATTTGGCCGGCATGAATATCACCACACTTCAAACCCGCAACGTATTGGCCTACGGGCAATGCGTCTCAAGCAATGTATTGGTACCAAGAACCTTCAGATTTTCCCAACGCATTTCGCTTTTGTGCATAGCTCGTGAGGCATAGAAACAGCTAACTCATATCTGTGTACAGCAATAATAATGGAGAGATAAGCATATTTCCCAATGGAACATGTCACACATTCATGGCTATTCACAACGCTTCAAGTGTCGTTCATTACCCCGCTGAGTGGGCAATTTTACAACCTCATTTAAACGGACGATGATCTCATTGGCCTATTGTATCAGCGGTTCGTATTAGTAGTCCGCAATGAATCCGGCGTTAGAAGAACGTAGCAATGCCAGGGGGTTCGATCCGTATACAGTTTGCCCTATCTGCTGTGGGCAGCTAATTTTTTTTTTGAAAACGCATAAGCAGTTTCAGTCACACGTTCCTTCTCACGTCACACTGCTATTCCTTATTCGTCTCGTTGCCAATTGAATCTTGATTTCCATAAATTGAACCTTCACGCATACGAAATAAGAGGTGTCCCCTTCGACACAATAGCACAGCGTAGATAAAATGTCTAGCCATATTATTAGCGTCGTTTTCTTTTTTGGGCAACCGATAAGTAAAACGCATTTTTGGCACATATTTATATCCAAAAAAAAGGCAAACAAGCTTATTTTATGGCCGTCGCTGTCTGGCTGAATAAAGCGAATATTTGTCAGAGCGCTGCTCTCTGCCAGACGTTGATTACAGACCTAATCATATTGCTGGCTTTATTCAACACGTGTCGATCTAATGTTGAAGATTGTCGCTTTAATTCATCTATTTATGAAGGGTTTTTTTTTCGCTTATTCCCATCTGAATCAGCGATACGGCAGTGATTCATGAGTAACTAATAAACAAAGCTTCGCTATTATGTTCAGGTTACTTTACCAACCGTTGCCTATTCTACTTTCGCCAATGGACCTTTTTATTTTATCCGTCGACCTCCCTAATTACACACAGGATTAACTGTGATACATGTATATTTGATATATTTGTTTGCATTACTATTCTTCTTCTGTCTCCAATCGTACTCACATCAGCCCGATTGATTTTTTCCTCTTTACCGTAGTCGGCGGAGAAAGCATTCTATATCTTTACATTGCCACGACGGATCTGACGTCACCGAAGTGTCATCGATGCGCAACATGTTTTATACATTGTACTGAGTAAAAGTGCCTGTGTACATGTGTACAAAAAACGACATGTGTACATGCTTTAATAACATCAAACGATACTAAATATTACATTCCAGATCTAGACGAGCGTTTAGTAAAAACGGCAATGAGCGTTACAAAAAACAATAAAAAAAAAAATAAACAACGTTAATAATTGTTTCCAAGTAACTTATTTTCGTGTTACGTGGCACCAACAACGACAAGGTCGAACTGGCAACAGGTTTTCATTATTTTGTCTTTGTTGACGCTCACCGTAAGAACGGCAGTGATACCATCCGTAATGGTGATGACGAAGTCGGTTCTGGTGATGAGGACGACGTCGCGAAGAAAAAATTTTGCGAAGAGGCTTGACAAGGGGACAAGCCAGTTGTCAGTTAAATATCGCAGAAGCAGTAGTAGGTCAAACCGACGCAAAGCGCCCGATTACAATAACCCTCAACAATAAAATGCACACGGAGAAAGTACAGGAGAGTTAGTTGAAAAGGTCTGAGGGAAAGTTCTGAATTTTTCCCATTTAGAATTATTTTTGACCTGGCGTAACATACGCAACAAGTCTCCGTCTGACGTTGACACATAGTTCACGTTCAGTCATGATGAGAGCGCTGCTGCTGCCATTTCTACCGTGGTCACCGCCAGAACTGCCCGCATCGCATCTCTCCATGCAAACACATGGGGGCACATACTTACTTATTTGCTCCTATAAATGCACATATAGCATCTACAGATCCAGGAATAGGTAGCGACTCGAAAAGTTAATCGTCGACTCCTGATACCAGCAACTGTAAAAGCGCTTCAGTTGGTCCGAGATAACAAAGACACGAAGAAAAAACACGAAGACAACAACGACGAAGAAAAAAAATTTTTTTTATAACCTTCTGTCTTTTTTATCCCCTTCACCTCGCTCTTCCTCGAGATAGCCTGCTCGATGCCTGCCTACCTGCCTGCCTCTCTGTCGACCTGACTGCTAGCTACTTGACTCGGCTTCCCAATTGTCATTTTGCCTGAGCAAACGAGTTCCTTTTGTTCTGAACATGATAACATCGCCACCGCTTAAAAGCTGTTTGTCAGGGAGCACCTGGACAAAAGCGAGACCGCATCTGATTCTTCTCTGAAGTAGTGACATAAAACAGGACGATGCTTTCTATTTTCCTACTGAATGTAAAAGTCGGAGAGCTGATCGCCGAGAAATTGTCGGCGGCAGGAGAAACGTCGAGGTATTTTTTTAGTAGGTCAGAGGCAGCCAGTAAACTGCTTGGCTCGTGCTTCTCAAGTCAATTATAGTCGTGAATTACTGTAATTGTGACGGGTAGCTTCGTAAAATTCCTCAATAAGTGAAAGTTATATTTAACGATCTCGAACATCTGAAGCGTATTATGAAATTCTATGTTGTTTAAGCTGAGCTGTTACATCTGTGTTAAGCTGATGGTTGTCAGAGGATTATAGTAACTGCCATAAATCTAGCTGTCTGTGTGTATTCGGGAATGGTCTTTTCTATTTCTGTTGCGACTGGACCGCCTTATAATGAGCTTTGATTTTTCAAATATGCAATTTTTAACCGGTTATGTTCTAGGTAAGACATGAAGTGAGCTAGCACTTCCTTAAACCTGCCAAATCAGCTTATCCTAGCTGACTATAAAACGTTAGAGTTTAACAACAGAAATCGAATCGGCCTTACCTTGAGAAACTGATGGATGGCTGCGGGTAATCCCCCTGGGATGATACTACCTCCTTCAGATGCTGGTACAGGATTTGTCTGTGGCTCAGACTGTTGCTGTACGGCCTGTTTAATTTGTTCGTGGCCCGTGCCGACCGGAACCTCAATTGTTTTTTGACCATTCTGTCCAATTAGCTGAACTTCCTCCGAAACATGTGCAAAACGGAACGGACCATGCTGGTAAGTTGGCATATTCTGTGGGATCTCAAGTTTGTTATTTGGAAGTTGCAGGACCGGCGGGCCTTGCTGTCCGCCTTGAGAAGGATCCCCCCGGAGAAGCCGGATTCCTTGCGAGCCTTGGAGTTTTTCTTGGTTGAAATGTTGTGGCTGCGACGTGTCAGTCTGCACGGCACCAGCACTTAGCCCGGGGATATTTACCGGCTTTCCCGAAGCAATAGAGCTGAACTGGTTCGCATCAATTTGGATGGCCTGCCACCCGGGCGGTAAACGCAGACCGCTTAGATTCGGGCTTGGTTCGGGCCCTCCAGAAGGCCCTAGCGGAAGTGGTCCCTGAGGCCTTCGGTGGATTTGTGCACTGGCGAATAAGTTGTCCAGGCGTATATTAGTACCAGGGAAAACACGAGGTCCGCGTGGTCCCCCAGGCACGCCACCTGCAATCAGTTTAGAAACGCATAAGTACGGTGTTAATAATCAGTTAAAAGATTATTAACTTTATTTTCTTACTCTATTGTAAGCACTATTGAAAAGAAGATCAGTGCCGAGCGCCATTTCGGATTCTTTCTTATGTTCTGCTACGTAAAAAGCTCGTTTTATCCTATATATATATATATATATATATATATATATATCGATACAGTGTTCGAGAAACGGGAGCGCCCCTTCCTAAATAACCTGAGCATATGAGTGTTTGTTTGCGGTACTTATATTCGCATGTCAGAACCTAGTAAATAATTGCGGCTCCTATGGGTGTGAGTATACTCGTTGACTTACACGATTCATTGAACGTCTGGGCGCGCTATTCTTCGTGTTACTAATTAACGCTAGACTTTCAGCTTAACCAGCCATATAACCGGTAAACTAAAATATACAAGGTAAAATGTGCAAAACCTAATCTCTTTCGCATTATCGAAAAGCGGCTTTTAGTAGCTTGCTGGCCGCTAATTAGCTAAATAAAGCTCTTCACTTATAAGATAACACAGTCCTTCAGTAGGTGGTCTTCGCCTCAAAAGAATAAAACCGGTACTACTAGAACACTTTTGATCAAGACGCGAGTGAAACTTCGTAGTTGGTAACATTGGACTTAAACACCATATTTCCTCTACCATAATAGTAAACATAGACAATTCTATCTATTCCACAAGTATACCTGACAGGCCGTAATTACTGCGCATCCAATGGGAATCTAGTCAAAATTATTGATTAAAATAAGGTTATATCAGAACAAAAAGGCCCAGTAGTGTATCGCGTATTAAAAGAGTGTTTATAACCACGTGCTAAACAATAGTTTGCCCCATGGTCTTGTTTATTTAGCACCAATGGAATGTGTAGCACTTGATTCACGAGCGTCCTTGACCATCGTTTGTGAGAACGACTGTTGCTGTTATTGCTGCTGTCGCAGGCCCAATTGTGTCTACAAGGGCCTCAGCAATGGCCCCACAGGACCATAGTCGTAGTAACGGCCACTATCGCGATAATGTGATAACGTCTGCAACAACATTCTTTCAGTTTTCTATTATTTCAACAGCGGTTACCACAGCCATCGCCACATGCTCATGCCACTGCCGCTGCTGTTGATAATCTGTGATGGTTCAACCCTGCGCTTTTGCAGTTGAATCTGTCGCTAGAGATTTCACAGTTTAAAATGAACCGAAGGGGGCGCCGCTTCGATCGGTCCGTTGTGCGGAGAGGCAAGACAGCTCCTAATTGAAAAATATAACACCCCCGTCCTGAACGACTCTTCCACATACCAAGACACATTTGCGTGAAGTGACCACAGACAGTGAATGAGTAAATAGAGAAACACAATTTTTCGCCGCAGTTACGGCAATGAACGAGAATAACCGCCTCATCATATACCCACAGTCCACTTAGCTATAACGTTAGCCATTAAACGACATCTAGAACGGTCGTCATCTTCGTCACAAAACAGCAGCGCTACCAGCAATAACAAAACCAAAACAATTGTAGGGTAGGACAGGACGAATGGTGACATTGTTTTGTCCAGGCCCTCGATATGATGCAAAGTTGACCTGTGTTTATAAGCCTGCGTGGCTTTGTACTCATCCATTTATCTCTATTTCATGAATGAACGTTGTCCAACATTATTGTCTATGTGTGAACTGACATTGAATCAAAGTGAAGACGTCTAGTCGTTTTATTGTGGGTTTCAGAAGACGTTCTGCTTTCGACACTCACCATTCTTATAGTGTGGTCAACCAATCGCTTCTGATACCCATTTTGCCTCTGTCGTTCGTGTTACTTTAGATGTTTTTGTTGTTGCCTCTGTTATGCATTAATTTACCGATGTTTATACAAGTATACACACAACATGCTGGTATACAAAGGCGGAACGTAAGAGAAGACCCGAGCCGAAGGCGACGACGATAGCTAAGGGTTTTTGTTAAATCTGTAAATGACACCCAAAGGACGTAACATTGTATCATGTCGTATGATGTCATTGTCTCAGCAAATTTTAAGAAATGATAGAAGCGCCAACAAGTTTTCTAAAAGTGGCAACGTTTTCATTTTCTGATTCATGGACTTTCTTTTTAGTTCACCTATCGTTGGGCGAATAGTATACGTATAGTCAATGGCAGCGCGAATGTTGACTCCGCAGACCGTACCTTGAAACGTATCGAAATAGTAAGATTTCAAGACAGACCAGTGATAAGGAATCGAAAATTCTAGCTTTGACTCATGTTTCCATTGGCTTCTATAATCATCATGATCGGAAACATTGCTTGCTTATAGGAGCATCATAGTAAATTGGAAGATACTTTTTAAGAGGCTCGCGACTTCATAACCCTGCCTTGACGTTGTCCTCCAGCATCGACCACTAAATTTGCAGAAATCCAAATATTTAAACCTAGCTCATTTTAGCATGTTAGTACTAGTCCCCAAAGCATCGTGACTAGCACGCAGTTAAGGAAATAATTAATAAGGAAGGACAAGCTGATATCCTAAATACTTAACGATATGCATCTTCCATTTGTAAATTCCAAAGCCAGCATATTATTGTGCCAATGCATATCTTTAAATATTGCAGTTAGGTATAAAAAAAAACAGACAGACAGACAGACAGAAGATACATATATCAATTTTTGTGTTATTAAAGAAAAGCTTCAATGTAAGACAAACTGTGTGTGTACAGGGTATCCTCGGAGGGGCATAGACGAGACACGCTTGGCTTTTGCATATCCCTCTGCGTATGTACGTGTCTTTAAGGCGTTGGGTGTTAAATATATACAGCTAATACTGGTAAGCCAGATACAGGCCTGAACGGGATCTAATAAAGTCACTTGTCTGGATCCAAGCATACTGTTTTCCTTCTGTGTTCCCCTACGGTAAAAACATATAAAATACGCAGATTATTTGCGCTTATTCCCTCGTATCAAATCGTAAACTGATTGGACAACAAAGCCATAGGTTACCCCACCGTATACTCGAAAAGTAAAAACATTGCACGCGAGTATAATAAATAACAAAAAAGCATCGACGCCTGCTCGAAATACGCTAACTGAACGTTAGTCCTGCAACTATATCCACAATCTTAGCAAGTGCTGAATACATCATCATTCTATAAAAATATATATATGTTTGTTCTCCTGTTTGTTTGTTGTGTCCTGATAGATGCCGTCGTGACATAAATTCAATCGATCTCTGAAAATGCAATTAATAGTGGTCAAGTAAACAAGCGTTACGCTTTAATGCGTTGTTTACTGATTCGAAAAGTTTCTGGATCGAAATAGCCGTTTGTTTTCTCGGTTAGGCGGAGGGTGGGCGGCGGCTGCGGGTGAAGTCAGCGGCCAGTTAGTCTTAAATACAAACAAGTACAACGGTCAATTTGCGTCAATAGAATGATTTGTCGCCCTATATGCTTAACGCGCGAGCGCCAGGTGGCACAAGGTGGACGGCGCCGTTAAAAGATTTGAAATTAGGAACCGGTAAATATCACTTCTGTTGTTGGTGCTGGAGCTATGGTTATCGTCGCAATCTGGAAAGAAAATTTCAGTGAAGGCCTCATCGGGGCAGACGTTCGATCCGCCTGAACAAATGGGCGGAAGTTAAGAGAAAAAAAGGTCTGATTGCCACCGCTTCCGAAACCTCACCAAGCCAAGCGCGTTGACCGTACACTGTGGCCATATCGATTTGATGGTCCCCTGCTGTCTGAGGTAAAAAAATGACCACTGTTCATTGAAGTAACTTTCTGTAAAATTGCGCTAAAGCTGTTACGGATGTTGTTAGGCCGCATCAACTTTTAATCATCTTAAGTAGTAATAGATGCCGAAGTTTACGACACAGTATATATATATATATATATAGAACATCTATAGAAACGTTTTTGATGATGACAGGCATTTTATTTTTTCGCACCAAACGGCCGTCTCCGCTGAGGCTGTCAGACAAAATAAACGTAAATAAATGTTATATTGATGTTATGATGATTTTTCCCGTATCCGGACGAAAAACAATTAATGCATATATATCCCAATCGCGAACGCCAACTAAGTATACAAATGCCGTTTTCGTTGTCGGAACCCACAGATGAAATCTGTATTTATTTGCAGTGACTAATGATGAGATAGCCATCAAACGTTGTTAAAAAAATCCAGCATTGTCTCCGAAGTTATATACAAGTCAAATTGACATTTGGGTATATGTGTCCATCTAAGTCTACAATACATTTCCATTTAAAATGCGCCCAGTTACCCCATCTTATTCAGTGTGTAATGGGTTGAATAACACAAGTAAAGGGTAATAAAGTGGTCTTTGTTGAAAGTTGCTACAGCTAGCTCTGTCACCCTTCTTCCCCGCTCCCCGTTTCCCTGGCTCTCGGCGGGTTTCTTGCCTAATAAAGTTCATTATATTTCTAGTGAGTGAAACAACAGATAACAGTGCTCTTAAAATGCCGATTATGAATCCGGTAACCGCATCGCTAATAGAAGTAGCGGTGTGCACAAAAATGAGCGCACAGGTCATCGTTGCCTCGTTCGTGCGACGTAGGCTACCGGCAGACGGATACTAACTACTGGGTTTGTATTGCTACTTTATTATATTCATGTAGTTATAGTTGTTTAGTTACTGGGCCTACCTCATCTCCCTTTCCTCCATTCATTTCGTTCAATACAATCTAAGCTCTTACTATCTATAGATGAGGCCGCGGTCAACGGGACCAAATACTTGCTTGCCGGTAAGCAAAATTAACAACATGGATGGACGTTCCAATTCGGTAATATTGTATTGCATAGTGCGACTCGACAAGTGGCGCAGCTTTCAGCCCTACTTTTGCGACAAAGGCGCTGTCGACTAGTATCAACGGCAACTGATACATACGCTTGACGAAGCCAGGTCCCTCCCGACACGCTCGAGCTATCGTCTACAAGTAACACTGTTCTGCACGAAATGCGAGCAAAAGCGAAAGAGCGATTCTAATGATGACCATTATTGTGATGAAGGTACCTCCAGCAGATCTTAGACGCACCGATTCACGTTCACTTGGACGTCGAAGACAAGCGAAGTCTAAGCATTGGCTTCTACCTGTCTACACCTAGCTTTTCTAGGAGGATGAAGGGAGCGATGGGGAGGAGATTGGTCGACAGAACGAAACGCAGTGTGATAGGTAACGACTGGAGTGGTTGGTGGTAGAGAAATGATGGAAGGCGAAGACAAGAGCATCACTAGCGCCGGTTGAACGCCAGTTCTTTTTAATATTGTCTCGACGAGGTGATAGGTCGGCGACAATCTATACGACCAAGCCCTTTAGTTGATACTCTGCAAGCTCCAGTTCTCGATAACAACAAGAACGAAATTTCGCTTTTCACGCTTCGCGCTTCACACGTAAAGCTCACGTTTATGTGTATACGTAGAGGTGAGCTCTACATGTGCAGGAACGTGCACACCCTACACGTAAAGTACACGGCAAAAACGTGTGTTTTGTTCACAGTGTCTCAGTGGGCCGGTGGTGATGGGTCATACGGAGGCACGGATGTATCCATTGAATGATGGTGAACGATGAAGAAAAATGACCCCCCGGACAAGATACAAACGGATGCTCGCTGTTGTTAACGGAATAAAGGGATGTGTATTGTTGTTATCGTGCCGTAAAAGGGTTATGTTAACAGACGCCTGGGCGGCTTGCGTGTGCTTATTGTATGTAAGCTCCGAACGACCAGTCACGAGCTACGAACGACTGGTGACTAAGCAATCGATAACAATCAAACAAGATGCACGTTTTATCGTGGAAAATGCTTCAAAACTACAGGTAGAAGCAAGAAGACGAATGCCTCTGCGTTTTTCGTACAAATTTTCGTTAACGGCCGCGATGACCCATGATATGGCTAGTGATTGATCCTAGGTATGCATATATTGTACCGAAGTGAGCTGACATCGCTCCTGCCAATTTGGCGATACAATTAACGATACAATAAATTTAGGTGGACAATAGGGAGGATGTGCTCAAAGCTAGTTGTAATAGGCCAGAGCCGTCGTTCTCTTCCCCCGAAGACAAGTGCTTCTTGCCTTATACCGTCCTGGAGCCCGATATGGAACATTCCGATTTGTCGCATTTTGACTGCCTACCAATGTTGTCATAATGTAATCTGTATTCCATTGTTTCCTCCTCTGGCGACACTGATCCTAAAAGTACAAGGGCACCGCTACTGATAGGAAGCTGCGAAGCATGAGGTACCTGAACGGAAAGACCTCTTTGTCAATTTCACTGCAAATAAAAATCGGCGTTATGTTCGAGATCGAGTCTATTGTCATTAGTAACCTTTGATAGTATTTGTAAATTAAAGCTCCTGAAGCTTCAAGAAGAGAGGTAGCAAGAAACACGTATCGTTGCCCGTTACGCCCTTACAGAATTGATCAATGCGATACATATTATATTACGTAAGGCGACATGTTAGCAAGCGTGTTCCTTTCATTCGCATTATCGACATTTGCGCATCGCTATGCATAAACGAATATGTTCTATGCGCTCTGTTTACGCGCGTTAATGTCCGCTAACGTCTGCTGTTTTGTATTTGTTGTGTCTCTTCTCTATGTTGTCCATTAGCAAACGAAGTTGTTAAGCGCTATTATTTCGATCGTATGGTGGTTCTTACGCAAGGCGTTCATGACAAAGGCCACGAAAATAGCCTTAGAAAATTGTGACTTCAGTCGTAACGCTAGCGATATCAACAAAGGCTGAATGTCCTCGCTACCGTCACGACGATGTCGGCAGGAAAGCCGTAGCGTTAGCAGGCCACTGACGACTGATTAGGAAAATGGAACGTAATATAAGAACCGCAACACCTGGTCAGTTATTACTGCACTGATCAAAACTAACTAAATGTCATTCAGACGAATACTTCTGGGTTTAACATCCAAAGCTGGCACGTTTTCTCGAGACCCCAAGCAGATGCCCCGTATCCGCATGACTCGTATAACATAGTAACGGAATAAACCTTTGCTGTTGTTATTGGCGGCGGCTACGACGTTCGTACCGCTGCACCTTTCAACTCTGCTTAACTGCCCTATTATTGCTGATGTTGTCCAATGTGACCGGTTGTTGTTACCTGTTATTGATTGATGTTAGCAGATTTACATACAAGCGAAAAAGTCAGCCAAATGCTGATAGCGCTTTTACAAAAAGAAAATGAAAACGAGCAAAGGCACGTACAAATGTTCCGACGACCAATGGAACAGCGAACGCGAATATGAAGGAAGCGAGCTACGGGTTCACGGCAGAAAAATGTCGACGTTTTGTCGGCACAGTGCCGTCCCACAGTGACAGTGCTTTAACGTAGGCGTACATTTTCGCTGATGCCACATACCCCACTACTACTGATACTTGAAAGGCAACGGGCATCAATCAGCTGGCCGCTAACGGACCAGGTCTCTGCTCTCGTTGAACCGTGTCATTGCCGTTGGCACTACGTCTGCTGGGGCGAACGCAAATGATGATATCGACTTCAATAATAATAATAATAACAACAACAACAGTTGTACGTTGAACAGAGAAAATTGACTATTGCAGTAAAATGCCACTTACAAGTGTTAGCCAAAACGAATCAATTAGCGGAGGGGAGGGGAAGGGAGGGTAGTTCAGGAAAACAAAAGATGAAGGAGAAAGAGGAGGAGCTGGCTTGCTACTTGCTGCTTGATTTCTCACCACCAGGCTGATTGACTATCCAAAATACGGATATCTCCTCTATGGATCTATAACTGCATCCTGATTGTATCGGATAGTTAAAGTTGATTTCGAATGCCGCGTCAAGCCAAGACCTCAGAAAGTGGAGCCACTTTTGTCCTCTCACGTCAAGAAATATTATATCTGAAGCCAATAATTTTACTGTACTCGAAACGAGGGCATCGCTTCAAGAGTGGATAGCACAGTGGGTAGCCAGTTTACTTTCTAAATTTAGGGGCATATATAGTTGTCGAAGTTCTTGCGCTGGGAGCTGGATGTTTGAAGCGGTGCCTAACGACTTACGCACCGGATGTAAAGCACAAATAACCATAGCTATAATTTATCTATCAAAACTTGATCTGTTTCGCCAAATGTCAGACGAACATAGGAAGCATAGGTACTTGAGACAAACAGTTGGTAATAGAGAGCGAGAAACCTTTTCGTTGTCATGATTGAATCGATCTTTGGAAATTCTTAATAGTTTTAGACAAATGCCACCTGCTTGAGCTATTGTCACGTATTTGTGTGAGTTTCAATAGCCATTGTAATGATAATGGTATGTGTTGACAGTAATCATCTGAATGAGGGTCACTACGTGTACAGCCTGGTTTGACTTGACGATCCGTCGTTTTCATATTGTTTTCTCAATTCCGGTAATTGAAAGTAAAGCAAAATAGCCCCGGGGGTAGGGTCATAGGTTCTACAGGCACATTTCTAGACAGTTTTGTAGTTGCTATTGTTATTATTGTCGTCGTTGTCGTCCGATAAGCGATGTTGTCCAGGCAGTGCTATATTGTCATGGTGTTGATGGACTTTTTTTTTTGGCTTCCGGCTCTTCGTCTAAGTCCAGTCTTCAAAAGCGACTTCACGAGTTATGTTGCAACGTAGAAGGCCCTCTAAACCTGTTACGACTGTCATCCCGGCTGCTTCCACGATTATATAGCACGCTTTTGCGGAATATTTTGCGTCATTTTATTAACTAGTCAAAGGGTTTGTCAACCGGGCGGTGGGGTTTTGCGTCCTAGATAAAGCTGCCGCCCGTCAGTCCATCCAACTGTTTCATTGGGTGTTTCTCTACGGGTGACGTACATACACACCTCCAATGGGGGTAAAAAGCGTGGCCAAGGATCCCATCGAATAGGGGGTCATCAGGGTATCACCACCATGTTGTCGAGCAGGAGGTACAAGTCAACTTTTACGGTGTAGCTTCCATGCGCGTGTGTTTCTATAGACGAGATAGAAAAAAAGAACGCGCCCGCTTCTAAAAAAAAAGCTAAAGGATCAACATATTAACGCACAATGTATAACATACGACAAAAAATCTCGACTTTGTCACTCTGAATTGCGCTACTTATTGATTTTGTATTGTTGGTAGCAATTAGTTTCGACGCTGATGCGGGTTAGATCGCGTCTAAGAACAGTAGCAATCAAGCACTCATTAACAATGACAGATCCTGTTTTTCACAGTTTGTGATTATTCGTGCTGTTATTTTCCCGGCCGAGCCTAGTCAGCAATAACGTCTTGGTGAAAGATAATTAAAAACGCGGGGATTGCGTAAATTTTCAACGAAATGCTTTTGGATTTTTTTGTTGTGTCTAGTTATTGCTTTCGATGTATGCTTTCTTTCTTTGCTTATCAGGACCCTCGTGTGGCTATGTAGAGCTATACGATACGAGTAATAAATAAAGAAGTTAATCGCGAACTACACGCTATAGTTCAACTTGTCTATAGATTCTTTCTGTTGGACCCACTGTAATCACTGCCACTTTAAAACTTGAACGGCTAATTATAATGAAAAACATTGAAACTTCATAAAATGTTTACTATTCGATATCTTGTAAACGGTTCTTCGATTAAAAAGGTCATGAAACACCAGCAACGAAATTGTTGTAAGGATGAACGTTGAATTAATGAATGAACCTCTATGTTTAAACTGATCCGGAACTGGAAATATTTTTTCGCAGTTGGGTATGAGGTGACGCTATGCTCTTAACATACGCACCAATAAGATAGCTTTCCTACTTTTCAACTTTCTGATAAAGTTGTGGTTAGTTAAGCAGGCGCTGTAATTCTTTTCTAATGGAAATTATACAATATCTAACTATTGTCGTAACAAAAGAAGAACAATAGATACCAGCGGCTACTCTAGCTTACACGTCATTGGAAAAATCCACTTCTTGAGCAAAATGGGGCTTAAGAAACTTACTAAGAAGGTGAACTTGTTGGAAACGAGGTGGAGGGCCGTCGTGGTGGCCACGAGAGCGACCACCATCGATATTTTGGAATATTGGTCTCCTATTTGATGGGCCGGTGGCCAGTCCAAGCCTTGAAAGTTCATTAAGTGAAACAGATCTGAGTTCCCACCCCTGAGTACCGCCTTGCTGAAGCTCTGGTATGGCCATTACGGGGGCCATCAGAGCTAGAAATAGCCCCGACGCACGAAACTGAAAAGAATAAAACGGAAAAGCAAAGATGAGACATTACAACCGTACTTGCTGGTGTATTATTGAATATATTTTGAAAGACTTTTTACATCTCTCTTTTTGCTATGGACCAAGTGTTTTACGAAACACCTTATAACAATGAAGTAGTAAATGTGCGTTTTTACCAGCAGCAGGTACAAGCATCAGAAGATGATATACCCAATAGTAAATGATTTTAATCTAGGCACGACCTTTATTTTAAAAATAATATAATCACTAGTGACGTTGAATAACTAAGGCTCCTGTGACTTTAAACTAAGTTATGATACTTGTGTTACGTATCGATAATATTTTAAGGCATGTATAGTACTTAAATTATTCAGGCAGATTAAATTCAAAATTATAGGAAAAGTTACTTGTTTAATAGGCCATAATGTTAATTTAAGTAACAACTCATCATAGGATAAAAAATATTAGCACTAAAAATGTTGTTCCCTTAACAATGTTATGTGAGGGAATCTACAAACGTCATACAAGGATTTCTCAAGTTAGGACGACGCCATCATCGGAAGAACAATCAACGATATGTGAACTTCTATTTTATAAGAAGACCTGAAATTTTTTGAAAAACGTTGAGTTGAGTTAAATGAGATTTTTAAGAAAAAAAAAAAAAAAGATTAAGAAAGCGCCCGATCAAATGTGAGATAATTTCTCTAGTTAACTATGATATATGCACACTAACAGTAGCCACAGTAAATCGCCATCTTACCGTAAAACCGCATTTGAACTTTACTGATCACGTGTTTAAACTAGAGATCGAAAGTTACTACGTAGCATTCACTTGTTTTATTGATAGCTATGAAAATATCAGTAAACGTGATTCAGACCCCCAAAGTGCTCAATCAATCAGTGAATCACACTATACGTTATCATATTCTCGCTAGCGGTTGTAAGCAACTTTCATTCAAGCAAGTACATTGCAACCGTTTTGTCGTCTGCTATCCCAAATCACAGACACCTCCTCTTTGCGAACTGCTAAACACATTGAAAAATACTAGAAGCCATTCTAGGGTTTGTTGTTTCATCAGAATGACCTGATTGACATCGCTTCAAACTCTGTTTACAGCGCCGTCTCCATTAGCCGCGTGGCAGTTACGAATCCTATTCCCTCCTATGGTAGTCAGCGTCTTTCTGGGGGAATGGAGGGTAAAGCAGTTTGATTGTGACCGCAAAGTGTCCGTCGTTGAGTTAGGAAAAGCTAGGCAAAATGTCACCGCGTAAATGCTGCAATAGTAAATTAGTCAGCGTAATCAATGTGGCTGGACCATCAGACAGCGCTCTTCGCCTATGCTTGTATATCAATCGAGTTCAATCAGTCTTTCTGCAGCTACAAAGGGCTCTACATGTTTGACCAGTTCCATAGCTGGTAGTAGTAATTCCGTCAGACTGAGGCACAAATCTACCTAAACTAATGGGCTGTTTACTATCTTTGTAACAAATACTGGGGCTTGTGTTCGATCGCTCAGGATTGTGAGTGTATGTCCCATAAACGGATTCGACATAAATTCGGAATGTATGACCCTAACAGCTCTAGCTTAAAGTGTTATAGCAGATTAGCCGTACTAGCCACATTACTATGCGGACTTCATCTACATTTCAGAGAAAACGATATGAAGTATATTTCTCATCAACTTCTTTGTTGCATAGTCACAAGTCAGCTTAGGCATCAAAGGAAAATTAGTATACATATTATCCCGTAGCTATCCCAGGTTTGTACCAGTAACATCTTCAGTGACGCTGAATCAATCGCATTTTCAGCGTCGGCAAAAATGCAATCCGTTTTAGTCACAATAATTTTCAGCCCACAAATGGTCCTTTAAAGCAATGTAACGTAGAATAACTGTGCATATATATACATACACATACGTACAGATACATTGCGAAAAGATTAGATAGAGAAGTACCCCTAAAATAGGACCATTCACTTACTATGCGCATCTTTCTCAGTGTTCGATGGTCCAGCCGTATCCTGGTCGGCAGACTGATCGCACACGTCCTAGTAGAGTACAGGAAACGGGGATGAAATTGATCTGATTTCAGTGTATCCTTGTTGGTATGTCCTTGTCGTTGTTGAGCACAAGTGACTATCGCAGACTCCGCACCATTCCCCACAGGACGGTACGTCCTCTTACAAGTGCTGCGCCTGTTTCTCTTTTAATCGGTGTAGGGGTAACACACATAAACGATCAACTGTCTGTGCTTGAACAAGCAGTAGTGCTGCCAAGAAATGCAATAACGCTTGACAACAATTGGATTTTGCACGAGACGGAGAGATTTGCACGAATGCACTAACGGACGCACAAAACCGAACGAGTTTTTGGTGAGACAGTGTGTATGTATCTAGTATCAAAAAACTGACGGGAAAAACGACACAACGGTATCACGAGTGGTCACGACGAGGACAAGCCGGAGACACACGACGAACGTGACACATGAAAAGGTGGCACGAAATCGGTGCACTTGGCACCCGGCTGTTGCGTGGAAGGACGTGTGGACGACTCGGCACTGAGGTGCGCGAAGCCTTTTAATGTCCACTCACCCCTTGGGCTCATCGCCGCAGCCGCCGCGGCGACCCCCGCCATCGCGGCTGGTACCGTCGAACGGGAGGGTGAACCGGCAAATCCCGGCGGCGGCCAATGGCCGTCGTCTTCGTTACCTCTCACCCCCTTCCGTGAACACAAACAGAGACACAAAACCCACAGCCAAGAAGAGCAAAAACAGCTAGCTACAAACACAAGCGCGCACCGCTCGAGGGAGTCAGCGCGGCGTTCTTCTTTCCTACGTCATTTCTTCCGTGGGTGCGCAGTAGTCGGCCGACATCATCGTCACAGTGGGAGACTTACTTGACTACTACTAGGAACCAGAGCAGCAGTAGCAGAAGAATTCTTTAAGCCGAGCAGGGAACGCGGCGGAACTGTGGCAAGCCTCACATAGCATAATGTAACGGGGCGACAACAGCGACGGCTCTGTTAGCGGCTTCAGGAGCACCAGCAATAGGGCTAGGACATCACACAGATGTAGGGATGTGGGGTGAAAGGTGAAATAAGGAAGACTGGCGAAGTGGAAAACGAAAGGAAGCAGCGAATGGCGCAGCGGTAGCACTAAGACATTAACCAGTTGCTGTTGCAGGAGTACTTCGATTTCTTTGGCGTAATAGGGTTTCGAGCGGTGGGCACAGTTTGCAGTTGACTCTGCTTGCTAAGGTACCTTGATATTCCTCACTCCCCAGAATACCCTTAACATTTTTTGTGCTCATAGTGGTAATGTAGTCCATCCAAGCTCAATGAAGTGCCCGCTTCGAAGGCACTGTCTATGTAGGTGCATACGTCCAAAGAAAGCAGCAGGTGTTTGTTGACCAAAGGAGAGATCTGGCAAGGACTAAAAGGGAATCAAATTCAAACGAAAAAAAATTATAAGAAAGTAAAAGTACGACAAAAAACAGAACGAGGAATCTGTTGTCCGATAGAGACTCAAAACAGGCCACCGCGAAAGCCAGTTTCTAAGAGGGATAACAGTACGTAGCAATACACAGTTAGATGTGCCGGTAATCTCTTTGTTGGGAACAGTTGGAGACTTGTGGAAATAACGCCGGTTCTTGTTGATGACAAGTTTATTGAACACAGACACAGAAAAAATTTCTTTCTTCTACTCATATCGTGCATTTTCCCCGTTTGGTATTAGAGAAAACGGTATTGTTAAATCTGTTCTCACAAAGGCTCTTTTAATTTATGCAAAACTGTTTATAATTCAACCTTATTAGACTTTCCTGGAGCAATGTGCTTTTTGACCGCATCATCAGCATTATTTAAAAGTACAAATGGGTTTTGCAACCCCCAGATTCAGTTTGTTCGCTGCCGTTAGTGAGCGTCGCAAATAAATCTAATTATTATATATATAAGCAGATATTCGCTGAGGTGCTGTCTTGATCAATCGGTTGGACAATGCATTTGCGTCAGTGTCGAGCTGAGGTAACCCTCCTGGTTACCTTGCAGCCCTTCGGCGAACCATAGTGCCTACATCTGAAATAAAGCGTTATTACGTAATTTGTGATGGAAGTGCGTTTAGGCGGATAAAGAGAAACATAACAGACAAAAATAAATAATGAGACGGACGATAAGGTTCGCAAACTTCACAATACTCTTACTCTAATGAACATCCCTAAGGCAAACATAAATCTTCAATTTCAGAGCATTCTTTAGCACTTCGTAAAACGATAAACATGCGCTGTTTGTTAACAAACAAACAACATGTTTGGATGAACGAGGCATTGCGTTGTAATTGCCGGCTGAGAAATAACGATTAACTAGATCCTGATATGAGCGTATTACATGGGTGAAATCGTTCGGTTTTAGAAGTGCATGTTCGGGACTTTGTCTTTAAGCTTTAAGAGCAAAAAAGGACAAAACGAGTATATAGTCATTCTGTGTTTATCTATAACGCTTAAGAAGACGATCGATTCTAACATATCATGCATTTTACTGAGAACGGGAATGAGGCTGCAACGTTGCTCTTGAAGAATAACAGGAAAAAACAACATTGATCTAGGTGTACCTGACCCACAAGAAAAGTGTACAAAAAGTGGCTGTAGGACGCACCTGTTTCAGTTCAGGTAAGGTGATTATACTCACCGATTGTTTCACATGATTGATCCTTGATAATGTTACCGAACTTGTTCGGTTCTTTGAGAGGTATACAGGTTTACCAATTATAAAGTATTGCTCATTGAAGCGGTGGAACTCGTTTTACGTAGACAACTTGTGCCAAAAGCGAGAGCGTGTCGCTCTTTATGCTAATCGAACGTTACTGGATATTGAAGAACTCGAACGTTTATTTAATCGCTGAAAGTTTCGGCGGTGGATCGTATTCGGTCTCCTATGAGCCTAATATGATGTCTACCGCTAGTTACCGCAGCGCATATTCTCAAAGCTTGTTCTGTTATATAAGGCTTAACGAGACAAGGTTGGTATAACAGCGTCGCTGGCCTCATCTAACGTTAAAGTGACAATTCCCTATTTTGTTCGGATCTTTGTTATGCTTAACTTACTTGCCGGCATTCGATTTTTTTTTAAAGCTACGCGAATAAATGTCTTTAAATGCTTTAAGAAGGGAACTTGCAAACAGTTATTAGCTGTCCTTAAGCTGAAGGTACCATGAACGGTACTTATATGAGCCATTATGGTGTATAATGGTTGATTCAACAACGTTATTGTTCTGCATCGATTTTTTAGAGGCGTAAATATAGTACAACAAATTCATTCACTCTGTCACTCGAAACGCCATACTGACATTTTCGATTTACTGACCCAGCTATATTATTGGGCCGACGGCGGGTTGCATCAACGAATGTCTTCCAAAAGCAAAGGTTTTCATATAATCCATTACTATATTTAACGCTAGCACCGTACTGCATCACATATACGAGTATAACAGGTACCTACGTACAGGTTCATTGTTTAATTTGAGTTAGTGTCCTTAAATGAAGTCGCAGAATTATAGGTAAAAAAGAAAATTGTGTATTATATACTTCTAATACATAGGCTATTAACTTTAAGTCAGCAGCGTGGTTTAATCTAGCCATTACCCCTACTGCGTCGTTTTAGCTATTAGCAACTGGTGGTCTATTGCTAGATGATTTTTTAGCCGGCAAACTGTGGTCGGCCATCTTCATTCCTCTCTATATGCGACTTACAGGTACAGACATGCACACATACGCACGCATATGGCCAGCCTATGAACACCACAGACTTACAACGTTAGCAAGTAAATATAATCTTCTTGGGAACATGGGAGGGGGTCAACGAAAGTAATACTGAAACGCAGTTCGCCGGTCGGGTAGTGAGCAGTCGTTGGGATAATAGTTTACGCGCGGTGGCCATAGCAAGCTGCTGGGAGTTGTCACTATGATGGCCGTAAGCATCATCAGCAGGACCATCTTCGTCATGAATGGGCTAGCTTTGCTTGTTGCTACTATTGATGTCTTGGGTAATTGTCAGGGCCGTCGCTGTAACTGATTTTGTATCTGCGACGATCGCCACGTACCCAAAGTCAAAAGACAACAGCAGGAGAAGCTGTTACTTCGGATCTGTTCACTCCAATATCACCTTCGTCGCGGTTGCAGTGGGGCAGTTTCAAACCATGACGACAGGGCAATGGTTATGCGACGTCAAAGTAGAGGTGACTGCCGGGCAAAAGCGCAACACTACCCGCTGGAACTTCCTAACGCTTGTCGGAACGTCTTCGAACCCCACGCCACCTGACTGAGGCTCTCGATAGACAGATATAGGGGCTGTCGCCTCCGCGGTAACGCCGTCAACTTAGGAGGGACCAACCGGCTCTAGCGGACCGTAGGATTAGTCCCGAAAGGGTATGGCCGCTAGCAAACGGATACCCAAAGTGTCTTCAACTTCCCTAAAAATTCATTCGCGCTTGGATCAGAATTGAGAAATGTAGTTCTTGCGACGGTTTGGTCTTTCCTGACGTCAAATGGTGGGTGACGACAGTAGCTCAGAGAACTGCCTGGGAGAGACTACAGATCACTTGTCTGACGGCTATCAATTCAGTAGCGCGGTGTCCATTCATGGATTGGTTCAACGTAATCTGCCGAAGTGGAGCTGGAAGCTAATAAAAAAAACTATCGAATATGTATGAAAAACGTATACGAACTGTGTTTTACTTTTGGTCTGAGAAGAGCACGTGTGGGTGACGTTTGATGGTAATCGCAGTGTATCATCACAAAGCAACGGTACACGAAAAGTTTCTACCTGTAACGAGGTAGTTTACGAATAATCAGTAATTGCTTCGCTTGCCATATGCGTTTCAGATAAGATCAGATTTTCTGTTTTGATTTTATATCATTTTGATTTTCACCAATTCAGTAAACAATGTGTCCTGATACATATAGGTATAATGTCAGGTCAACACTGTTCTAAGTCCAGACACCACAATGACCTTATACGATGCCTATCATGATTACAGTTGCAAGTGTCCCGGACCATCTGCAAAGCACTAAACACAAGGCATAAAAACGTTGCCACAGTATGGTATGGGAGGTAATTATGTGTAAACAGCCCTTTTTTTTTTTTTGGAAAATTGGCTTTTTGAAGGCATTAAAAAAAAATTGAATATTAGTCGATTATTGGGAGGGAAGCAGTGTTACAATGAAATACGTAATGCTACGACGATCGAAACAATATGAAATACAGTGTTAATGTGTCCTTGAGGGAGAAATGATACTCTGTGCTAGCTACGCCCCTTTTTTGAATAAGGAGATTGCATTCGACTGATTAATTGAGCACAAGTGCTGCCGAACATAAAGTTAGACTAAACAGGTCCTTCAATTCCGGAGTTCACATTTTCTATTACTAACAGCAGAATATTCGAGACACTCAATGGAAATCCGCTTAAACGACGATATAACTGGTAGTGTTTGTCCTTGGCTAGGACGAAAAATTTCATCTATACATTTATTTTCCCCTATTTTAGACAGACGATTGAACTCGTAATGCGGATCCCGAAATGTTCATATGCTTCCTCTCGATTACCAATACATGAACGCGTTGATAGAATCGGACCATATTTGATTTTTGCCCCATTCTATATAACTTTACGTAGCTTTGACGGCTTACAATGTACTACCCATAGGGACACATGTACGCGTTTTTCATTGAGCCTAATTTCGAAAACGTTCAAAAAGGACATGAATTAGTTGGCTTGTGATGTTCTAGTCAGCATTTCTACTGATATTATAGGCTATCTATGTACGGTTGTCCTATTTAACTAACGTTTGTAACTTGCGAGGACGCGCACGATTGATCGTTGTCGCCTAAAGTGACAACAATCTAAAACTAGATCCGCTTGTGTTGACCTTTCTATGACGTTGTTTTACAGAATCTTCAGAGAGTACTTCAAGCGGCCGGCTCTAATAACAAGTAGGCGGAACTTAATGTGTTTTTACGTTTAACCTCTTAAATGATTATCAGTCGGGCCAAGAAATTTACTCGGCTTGGGACGGTATCAAGAATTTATCGAAGTGGAACGCCTCCATCACGCAACTATCTATGTACCGTTTAACTAACGCATTTAATAGGATACCTAGTATATAGTTTTATAGGAGTTTCCTTGAAGGAAAACATTCACTGAGAAATATGGAAAGACATTAATTCACTGCGAAACAGATGCACTTACTTCAACGCTATTATCATTATTATTATCTTAAAGTTTTGACTGTCGCCATATCCCAACGATGAGCTAGCTTCTGGTTTAGATTCCTACCTGAAACTCAGTTATATTCCAAATGAATACGATTTATTTCTATCTAATAATAAATAAATATCCGTTTATAGGTAAATTACTCTCCATTCATTATATATCATCATGGAAAATGGGTATTTGCGCTATGAACTTTCAGACAAGTTTTCATGTTAAACCTTTGCCGGTCCTCAAATAAGGACAAGTGTCTAACTTCTACCACAGTTCTGCCTAAATAAGATCACAATAGCTTCAGCTTCTCGTTCTGATCACAACAAATAGATATTACTGAGGCCTTCGAAGTTAATAACATAATAAGGTGCTACCTCGTTGACCCGATGTATACATACTCATCTTATAACAAATAATATATAATAAAAGAAAAATGGAGGCACGTGTGGGCAACAAAGTCATGTTTATGATATAGATATCAATTACTTCGTGGCATCGCAAATATCTTTACATTCTTACTATAGCCACTGTGTACCAGTTGGACCTCGGCTTTATTGCAACAAGCCGGCGTGTTGCAGGTCCAGTCAGGAACAAACTAAATAGAAGTATTGCACACTTTTACCGATACGATGCGCCGTACCTGAATCAACCTATTAGATATTTCAGACACCACTACTAGCGCTTGACGCCCTGTTAAAAATATTCGACGTTTTTTCTAGCTACTCCGCTGGGTTTAGCGACAAAGCAACAAATTTAACAATCAGCCCACTTAATTTGTAAAAGAAGTTGCAGGCGAAAATTAAATCTACGTATAAGTGTTAGGCAAAGCCTCGCATCGGATGAAATTTGTAGCGCTAGGTCAATTCGATGCTCGTCGATATTGAGAGTTGGGTTTACCCAGGCCGGAAGCAAACGTCATTAACAAGTTATGAATAGGGGCTAAGAAGCAAGGTTAGAAATAGAATGCAGCAATCGCATTTAGATATAAAATATTGGGTCATATAATCCAAACGAGTTACATCAACAATAAAGGTCGTGATCATATATGTATATCCAGCTTTACGTAAAGGAAATTCATTTTGGCTTAACTGTTAATTGCTCGTCAGCTCCGTCCGAACCATAAGTAGTCGTCAGCAAAATAGGATCGTGACCTTGTGACATTTTGGCTCGTCGTTTTCATCTACGGATATACAATGTGTTTGTAATAATAACATAATAATTTATGTATTTGTATTTATAGATTTTTTTTTCTATTAGAGAATGTAATCATCACAAAAACGCGTTTTCCTTGCTTTTATATTAACTTCCTAGACATTAAAATTGAAAACATTTTTCATCAAAGAGTAATAGACATATGTATCTATAATAGAATATATAGCATGATTATTTAAGTTACTTTCAGTAGACATCGCGATTTCCTCGAGAAGGAAGTATTTTGCACGCCGCTCGATTGCGGTCGCCTTAAGTAACTTAGCAAGTTAATTATTTCCTAGACCAGTTTCTTGAATTTAAAAAAAATATGACCCTAAAGCTAGACGACTCAACTTCCTTTATAATGTCAGGCCAGCCTTCACATACAGGCCGCTGTCGTTGCACCGTTGGTAATTGTCATTATAGCCTTACTAGGCTACAAATATCCCTATGTGACCAAGCTGATAGCAGTACAAACGCTTATGAATAATACTAATTCTTTGAAATAGCTGAATTAAATAACTAGGACTCCTGATAATTAAGTATTTGAATGCAATATTATTGAGCGTTCTAGTGAGAGTCTGGGCATTCTCCTTGTAACAAAATTTGGATGATCCTGACCCCGAAATAGGTCGGCAATTGATTGTAACACCCTTTCGGTACCAAAATCTGCAAGCCATTCCGAGAATAGCTTCCGAATGTGTTATTTAGTGTGCGTATGTACCTGTAAACCGCACTGCGTACTATTCGGCCATGTTCATAACTAAAATACCCGAATCTCAAACACATATTGGCTTATTGCGATAAAGTATTTGCGCTTCTTTAGGACGAGAAGCGCCATTTTAAGGCTAATCCAGGGAGTTAGGGCACGATGCCGGTCTTCGTAAGACCGGCATCGTGCCCTAACTACGGGAAGCTTTATATGCATAAATAAGTTAAATCAATAAAATCTCCTGTATTGTATGCGTTAATAATGTAGGTAGGTATTTATAATCTATCCGTGTTAAAAGGTGGATCAGTGTAGGCGACAATCGGCGGACCGCTCTGTTTCGAATGATACCTCGGTGCGGCTCTTCAGTTATGAATGAACCACAAAGGAAAAGATTAAAGAATAACATGGATATATGATTTTATGTGTCCGCATCACCAATTATAGTACAAACAAGCTGCTCGGCGGAACTTTGCCACAGCGGTCAGGATTTTTTTAGCGGAATTCATTGAAGTCTTGATCAGTACCGACGCGAAGTAAAAACAATAGATACTGCAGCTACTTTTTGGAAAACGCTGTTCAACATTAGTTGATGTCATGCGTTCCTGGGTATCTCGTCCGTACTTAACTCAGGACCTCGATTGTGAGGTGAATTGATTCGCAATTAGATCGGTAAGGTGTCATCGATAAATTTCTTCGATCGGCTTGTGACTAACGAGTTCTACCAGTATCGCGAAAAAGAACCTTTTTGATAGCTCCCAGCCACAGTCAATAGAAGCAAATCGTAAGAGCAGAGAATAGAAGATGTTAAAAAAGTAAGAATTCGTTGAAGATTTGTGTAGTTTCGTATGTAGACTCTTCTTCCTTTTGATATGCACATTCTTCCCTAGAACATGCTATCCATAACCGTCCTTTGTAGCATAGTGATTTTCGACAACAGTAAATCTAATTTACAAAGCAACATGACTTTCCCGTCATAACGAGAATGAGTCTTCATTCTTCATTGCCAGAGTGCAGCTATGCAGAATGATTTTGCTATTTGTTGACTAATCGAATAGAAACAATAACAGTCTATAGTCGAATCAAAAGCGTTTCCGGTTTAACCTGCCCTTATAGCACAATAAACATTCGTGCAGCGCATTCAGTAGTGCAGGGCAGTCAAAAAAAAAAACACTTCTGCTGCACAAGTTACTCGAGTAGTCATCGATCCGCGCGTTACTTAACTATTCCCTTTTACTTGTACTGGGTGTACGTGTCATGCGGCAGTTCATTTGATATATAAAGCATATATATAAAAGATACAATATAAAGCTCAAGTACCAATTTCGCTAGAGAGAGTCTATAGACGTGCATCAGGTACCAACTAAACTTATATATAACCTAGATGCAATACAGACGCCACACTGATATATAGATTTATAAAGCCAGCAAGCAAGTACTGCTAAGGACAGCACTGATCGTCCGAGACCACAAAGATTACATAACAGAATTATTATTTTGGTTTATAATAATTATTTGGGTTTTCTTCAATAATAGCGGTTATGCATCGACTTGTAATAACTGAATTTATTTGGATTGACCGTTGACTCCTTCCTAATGATCCGTTAGTTTCGGATGAATCGAGCGGTTTAACGAAGTTCTTAAATCTACCGTACATGTCCAGCGTGCATCTAATACATAATATCATATGTATAACCTAGTTATCGTGCTAAATTAACACTACGACAAAGTTCTACCGTTGAAATTAGCGAGGACGGCAAACGGTAAATGCTAGACTGCTGTCATGTTTCAGGTGAAATGAATACAAAAATGTGCCAACATAATTTTTTTATCTTATTCTACTTTTCTTTGCTTTACGATTTCCTGACTTTGACCAGTTGCAGTAGAATCATCAAAAGTTCATAGCGGTCACTCTGACGTTGTTGCTGTTGTTCCATCGACCGCGACATGCGAAGGTCTGAACAGAATGCCAGCAGATGGCGCCCGTCATCTGTCTTCACGCTAGTACAGCATCTTCAGCTTCAGAACAGATAACGTGGCCGTTTGACCGACCGCAATACATACTTGTATCGAGATGTAATCATACACGTTTAATACTATATGCACGCATATATACAGGCAGACGCGTTTTCTAGTTTAACTATAAACGCACGCTGAGCGAACAAAGCCATGTAACGCTTTTTATTTAAAAGTAATAAAAAAAACAATTATCCATACATGTAATATCGAGTGAATGAACGATCGTGGACTTAATCGTTTGCAAACAAGAGATATTAAAAAAGAGTCGATGAAATCTGTTTCGAGAGCCATTGTTCAATACCATAAAAACCAGTTGTTGAATATAGATTTGCTGCGTTGTGATGCCTCTGGTATTGATGCTTTATTGACAATAGCGGTTCAGTCATGTAAATAGGTAAACATAAATCTGTTTTTTATGCGTGCGCAACTAGTTTGTGTCGTTTTTTAACTAGCCTGCTGATAAAAAAAAAACTGCACAAGTTTGAGGTTCGGGGAGTGTACGAAACTATTTTGCGTAAAAACCAAATAGGAATCTATGCACAAACGTTATTTGACCTTTGCATGATACATTCCTAACGTTCTGCCCAATGGACGATTTCTAGATGCAATCTATATATCATTCGGGACCTAGATCACTAAACCGTAATCGCGTACCGTTTGGGTCTTTTTTTGACCCGTAGTAATAATAAAGGCACCAAGCTGTTTAAGCCATTTTGTGAAAGCGATTTCAGAAAATATCACTTCTTCCATTTGTCCATGCGCTTATTTTTAGGGTAACGATAGGGATTCAAGTATGAGCACTGGACCCTCGTTGTGGAGAGCTTGTCACGAAGATATTAGTAAAAATCAATGCATAGTGGTGAATCATTTTCCTATTAATTGATGGTTTGTCGCTCGCGTAATGACAAACAGTGTACATATATTATAGCCCTAAGGCCAGTGCTGTACCCAATACAGGCCCTAATTTAAAAAGGAAGCGTTCCAAACAGGCAAAAAAACACCTGAGAGTAGTACGCCTCCACATTCGTGTTGCACATCAAACACGGAAGTATCTAAAAAAGCTAAGCACGCATAGAAACTTGTGAACAGGGGACGCGTATGTCATCGCGTAAAAATGGCGGTGCTACAAACAACATGGCAGCCTCTAACAGATATGAAATGGTCCATGTATATATATATATGTATAACCTGATTACCTCGTTTAGATTGGCGTATCTGAATTCAATCATGTTCTATTGAACTATGTTCGGTATTTTGTATTTGACAATTTTCGTCGTCATAGGGATGATATTGATCAGAATCGTCGGAATGTCCTATTCTTTTGTTTGTGAACAGTTGTTGCCGTAAGTTACTATTGGTGCGTGTGTATACGTTATTGTATCATCGTCACCTTTACCTTTCCGTTCATCTACGTGTCGAAGACAAATACGGGGTAGGGTCAGGGATGTCGACGGTAAACCTGAGCTGTAGTTTGTAAACGGTAACACGTGTCGGACGTGACAATTACCGTGTCCGTATGATTGGCAGCTTGATAGCTAATCATAACAAGCTTTTGTCATAGTAGTCTTTAGCGGTTGTCGATAATGTCGTGACGATCTTTGAAGAGAGCGATAACGATGAAGGTGCAAACAGACCTCCGTATCCTGCTATGAGTGAACATTTGCCGCACTGCCATTGTAGATAGAAAACATCTAACACTAAGAAAAAAAAATTATAAATGATAAAAGTGAACATAATTGGACAGTTGGAAAACAAGGACTTTTCGTTTGATTTCGTCTGCAGTGAACCGCGGCATTTCTGCTGAAGAATCGTTTGCTACGCGATTCTTCTGCGTTGACCTGCGTAATATGTCCGATGTAAATGCCACATGTTCAAAGTATAGATTCGGTCGAGCCTTTGAGAGATCCTATCAAAGCAATATCTCTGAAGTTAAAAAAAAGGAGTACTCGTTTAGTTAGTTAGAAAGCGTCTCCATCACAAGTTGCGAACAGGCCTTGACGTGTTGCTAGCAAATAATAGCACACATATAATACAAGATTAATGGTGACGAACGGCTGGCGCCATCCATTCAAAATAATTTAAACTGTGCTCAAGGCCATTTTTATCATTATCCAGAGCAGAGCAGAGCAGGGCTTGACGCCCGTCCACGAGGCATGAGGTGTCATGTCGATGTTCTACTATTACTTCACAACCAATATATACATGCTCAGACATAATTGCATCTAATAACAGCTAATTGTTGACAAAATTAGATTTATTGAAATAGTTTAAAGACAAAGGGACGACGCTTACCACGAACAGCATGTTGACTTAAAGGTACACGGCACGATCAGAACACACGGACTATATTTATCCCGCCCCATAATCGAGCTCAAAAATGAGGTTACCCTAAGTGTGCAAACTCCTGTTTAGCCGTTTGGCATCGTTATTGGACCATGCAGGACTATAATGTAAACACGGCCAATTATCATTCAGGACTAACTTAGTCGTGAACAAATTTCAATAGTTTACTATGGCTCTTTATGGCGGAGGGGGCGGGGGGGGGTATTCAGTGAGATCGGAGAAGGGCTGTAGAAGCGTATTTACCCCATCTATTATGTCTCTGATCAGTACGTACCAATAAAGTGAAAAGCTTGAATAGTATGGTCCGCAACTATTGCTAATAGGTAATAACGATCCTGATTACTACTACTAGAATCGTTGTGACTAACATCGCCCGCCCGATAAGTGATGGCAGACTGCGTTTATCCAATTAGCCAAAATAGACTGATAATGACAGCAGTGGTGATAATAGAACGTTTTCCTTAGAACTAATAATAGGACGTTGGTGGTCTGACAGGCCTCTGTTTGCGTTACCAAAAAATGTACAATTATATATGATTAGTTTAAGTGATGCAGACAGGGTCAATAACAGCAAAAAGTTTCGCCGTCGTCCACCTATCCTTTTCAACCCCTGACCCCCGTTACCTAAACGAAACAATAAAATTATCAGGTTATATCTATTCTATTTTCCCATTGGGAGGCTTAATTTGCTCAACAACGATGCTAGAGTAGAAAATGTTTGTTCTACTTGATGGATTTTCGCCGGCGGTGTTCTGCACACGTTTGAAGTGTTAGGGCACTTCTAGTGGGCTGGTGTTCTCTGCGTCGAAGTCTACGATATTGTAGAGGCCATAGCCGTTCCTCGTAAGTAAATAAAATTATTCGTGTCTATAGAATCTCATGCTCGCTGTAGAATAACAATAGCAGATCGTCAATTGATCAATGACAAGTTTAACACATAATACGTGCAGTGTCCTCATATCCATTTAATAATATCCCGTGTCCTGTCTGTGATCATCTTAGCCTGTCAGCTAAGTTGTTTTGCAATTTAACTTATTTCGAATTCTAACGTCAATTTTATGCTACTTACATTTGAAGCTTCTGCGCCGCAGAAGTTTGTGTGATGTTGCATGAAGGATGCATGTATAATCATTATTTAACGCTATAGATATCATATAGAAGAAAGAACATACATTATGAACCCCAGATAAACGTAGTATCTCAATTCGTAGACATTTACGACAACAACTTGAACGTAATGACATTCCATACGCATCCTTCAGTATACACAGCTTTTAGGGCATAGCCGGTCATCGCCGTCTACAAGACTTCACTGATCAATCAGATAAGACTGGATTTGCCCGCCAAGCCCACTGAACAGCAAACACCGTCTAAATATTTCGAGTTTTACGCCTGTCGCCACAGTTAGACATTGG
>NW_019212950.1:32709-122908 GCF_002532875.2 Varroa jacobsoni
GTCTAGCGATAGAAACACGGCTGTGGAGCCGCGAAATCCCTTAACGTGTTTGGACAACAACCGCATACACAAAAAAAATTAAATGAAAATTAAAATCGAGATAAATAACAACCGATATATGCGAAGGATCAAGCAAATGTACCGACCACGATTCTCGACAAGAGAAAAATCAATATGGGATTTGGTCAATTATCGAAGTAGTGAACGCTAAAATATAACAAAAAAAATGTTGCTTTACATTATGGAACGTGCGACGTCTCACGAGTTATCAAATGATACGTGGCGGTCTGTTAAGCTGTTGTTTTTCGAAATACCATTTTGGCAAATGCTTGGCTACAGTTAAATAGAAACTTTATGTGGCACTCGTATTATCCGTAATACGCAGTCGGTACGATACACGAAATTGAAGGCAGTGATGTGCTGGCAAAGTTTAGGAAATTGGGGCATGTGTGTGCAATGTTATGATTCGAGGCAAGCACCAATGTACCTAAAATTATCACTGCATATAAACGAACCAGCCTGAATGTGTTTTGTTGTTTCTAGAAATGGTACAGTGAGAAAAATGTGCCATGGAAGCGTTGTGACTTATTCTACAAGGCTTCATAGATGAAATTCTGTATCCAATGACAAGGCTTCCATAAGTGGTTCTTGGTCGCAGATATAAGATGAAGCTTTCCTGATACTGCTATTCAAAATGCGCAGGATAAACGATAAGCGATAGAAATGGTATCTGTATTGCCGTACGTGTATACGTGATAACAACTAGGCTACAGTCTTCATATGGCATCTTGGTCAAATACGCCTTTTGATGCGTGACAAGCGGCAAAGTTCCTGATTCCGTTTTCACTCATGGCGTACACCACAGATTTGTCGTTTATTGTCAGTCATAACCTTTACATATACATTTACTTTTGTTGTAATACGTAATTTACACGCTCTCAGATCGCTCCGCTAGAGAAAGAAAATTGTCAAATCGCAGGAGAAAGCCACCTCAGAAGCAGGTGAACGATGGCAAAAATAATGACGCAGTACTCGAGCGATCACTAAGCAATATGGACGACAGAAGGGTTGCGTCGTTTCCACTAATGACCACCAGTCTGCTATAGCTAATAGAAATTGATCACACAGATGAGCTTTCTTTCCAGAAGATCCTACAACATCCAAACATGCAAGTGGCGGGGGCGGTGGCAAAAGCAGTCTGATTTAGAGCGTGAAATGGAATTTCCGCGCCTGGCCACGGTGAAGCCGCCCGCGGCACCTTGGGGAAGGCGGCCCGGCGGAGAAGGCTGCAGGTACGTTTTTCGCTTTCATTGTCCTGATGTTTTTGAGCGTCATGTGTCGCATCGGTTTGCCACGAACGGCGCAGACGCAGCAGCAACAGTAATAATCACCGCAATAGCAACGCTGGCTAGAATTTATCGTTACCGCGAACACCATTAGCGTCTCGATAATAATAGCAGCAGCAGCGGCGGGAATTCGCAGGGACGCGTGACGAAGACCGCCGTGATAACCATCACATATGTTGAGTTATAGGGAAAAAAGTCTTGACCTTTAAGCCAAAATTAAAGCAAATACCTTTTTTACGTGTTTTAAAACAATATTACTAAACTAAAGATGCCTCAGTTTAATCAGTGACCTTCGACTACCGTTGCCATAATGCCCTCAGGGTAGAATCTCTGTGGTTCCTAGGCTAGGAACTGTGACAAGTTCTTTGCATTTTGCATCCCTCCATCAAAACTAAATTAACATTATTATGAGGGTTCTGCAGACACTGTAACAGACCATTGTCTTATGCTGCAAGATCGGTTATAGAGCGGATGCGCTAAAATTTCCTATCCAAGTTCTTTCAACTTGTGCCGGATAGCTAAAAATGTATGTGGTGTGCCATTGTCATGGTAAAAGACCACGTCCCTTCTACTCACGAGATTCGATCAGTTTTTTTTCCAGTAGCTTGTGGTAATCCTGTAAGTCGTTAGCAGTCGAGCTTCGAATCAATCCTTTTACCAAGCGGCAAAATCCATAATGGACGATTGCTTAAAGCCGCACCAAATACATGGCACCATCTTCTTTGGTCTAAGTTAGGACTTTGCGGTAGATTATGAGGCATATTGATTTTATTTTTCCTATTTGCGCGCGATTGTCCATTCATCACCGTCCGTGATTAAGCGCCAGTTCGATTTCGTTACGTTTCTGTAAAATTTCATAGATGGGAATACGATCGAATGAATTTGTTTGCGTCAAACATGGAGTTTCCTTTCGTAGCCAGCTTTCTTCAAATGGTTCTAAAACGTTTGCTGGTAGATGCTTGGCTCCTTGACGATGTCATGACCATTCGCATGTCGCCGTTGCTCAATTTTCGCAATAATTTATCGATTTTCGTAATTGGCCGAAGACTACGGTGAGCACCTCTCACATCGAAATTTCCAGAACGAAAACGGCACAACCATTTTTAGGTCATTTTTTCCTACGGCGCATCTTGACCATATACAGCTCAAATTTGTTAGCGGGCCTGGGCAGCAATCGTGCTTTTAGAGTAACAAAATTTTAAAATATAGCAAACTTCTCAGAAATTCTACTCATCTTCAAGGTGCTCTATCTCTGTATGGATATGGGCATTCTAGCAATTTGGGCACGTCTAGTACTGCCAGGTTAATTTTCGAACGACACCAACATCGACCCGACCCGACACGATACGACTCATACTACCTAAGATATAGCTAGAAAAACGGTCAAGAATTTTTCGACCTGCAAATACCGTTTCCATTAGCTGCAGACAACTCATAGATATATTTAATAGTAAAAATCATAGATATATTTAATAGCAACTATGAAATTGAGATGACAATCTGAATGGTAGCCAAACGACAGTAGCCAATACTTATTGTGACCACGATGGCAGTTGTAGCGGAGATGCTTGACACCTATGGCCCTAAAAAATCTACCCCCAAACGCCTCTCTTTTTCGCTATCCTTCACTTGGCCTTCTTTTGGAGGCAAGAATGACACACAGACATAAGTAGGCTTTTCAATAACATAGCAGGGCATCGTCTTAATTGGTTACTAATAGTGACAATGATTCTATGTTAGATTTCATCGGAAAAGGAGGGTTCCACTTAGAAGTGACCGATAGCGTCGTAAATGTGTACCCAGAAAGTGTAGCAGCTTGATGCTCATAAACAGCGTTAAAATGACGCTGTACTATCGTAGTCGGAGCGGTTTATATAGTTATTATCTCTCCCTTGTCTATGGATTTGACGAAAGTCTACCGGTGCCAGAGCTAAGCATGGCCGAACTATCCATTCCTTCAATTGTGTACATGCTATAACAGATGAGGTAAGTTTTGTCGCTGGCAGCTCAACGCCTGCGAGTGGGTAGCATAGAAGCACATATTATTATTATTATTATTATGTGATCGCGTAGTAAGAGGCAATCCATGTGCATTCGTGTCAGGGTTGAAGAATCAGCATTTGACTTCAAAGATGCGTTGGGAGCTTCGATAGAGGTATGGAGATAAAAGGTAGGACTCTTTCAAATTAACTTTCTATCGGGTAAGTGACTACCTACAATATAGTCATAAGTAAGCATGTTGTTTGTTGGATGGAATTACTGTCCCGTTGAGCTGGCGACGATAAGCAAATGCCCAATGTGAGATCTATTATAAAATTTACTAGATACCTAAATCATGGTTTCGACGGTCAACATCTACGTAAAACTTCGATATGGCCAAAATGATCGAATACGAATAAACTCGTTGCTATTGATGATAACTTTCACTCTCCAGTTTCAGATTTTATTATATCGCCTGCTATTATATATAATCTTATAGAAAGGTTTATACACAGTATAATATCGGATCAATACTGCTGTCTGAAGCGTGATATGCAACAATAATAAAGCAATAAAATCGGAACGGCTGATTATAGCATCGCCATGCAACACACAGGTTGTACAATCTGCACACAAACAATTAACTACAGTAGAATCTTGATCAGAATTAAAAAATGCGTAAAAATTACAACTATAGCAAACATACATATGCGTAGCACAAAGATGGGAGCCTCTTCTGAAGCTAAAGACACACATTCATAGATCTAATGTGATAGATAAAATGATCTAAGTTTTCTAAATTTAAAGGGCTTGAAAAATTACATCATATTAGATGAGACCTCTGTCTAGTTGAGAATTGTCTCAGGTTTTCCAAGCCTATTCTATGTGCGATTCTCTCGTTAGTTATTTGTCCAGCGGGAATTTTCATGTGAATAAAAAAATAAATTATAAAAACAAAAGTTGCTGAAGATTAATAACAGAGCAAAATTCTTGAAAACGTTTTCTGTCCGAAAGGCTTCATTTTAATTTTCTGCCTTCTCACAGTTGCCCGGATCACCCGTAGGGAGCACTCATTGGAAGTCGGATAGGCGTGTAGGGATCCAAAGCGCGTAATTTGCCATCATTTCTTCGTTACGTAACTAGATTTGGCATGAAGCTGTGGCTGCTGTTTTAACATTCTGATAGTAGAAACAATTCAAATCTTTCTACTCGAAAGATGACCACGTTGAATTGGGTTCCTTTTATTTTATTTTATTTTTTTTGCGAAAAACGATATCTTATCGGTCCTAGCGATGGAAAAAAAGTAAAATATGGAACGTAATCAATACATCGGGTACATCAGCTCGGTTCTCATTGGGGCTACGTTCATCATCATTATTTTGCATTGTCGAAGTAAATTATCAGCAGAAATATCGTTTCCAATTTATTGCAAACGATATACACAACAATACTGTGTTTGTAATAACTGGGAGTGCTTCAAATGATGGCTACTATCAAATTGAAAACAAAATCTCTACCAACGAAGTAACGGATGCTGGGAAATTGCAACAGTCCGGAATGGGCAAAAGCGAGAGGATACAAGCGAATTTAAGTATTATGCATAAATAACGAGCTTTGTCTGTGGGAGCCGGGATGTGCAGAAGCCCTTGTCAACTCGCTGGATTTGTGGTCGGTTTGTACGCCACCGTAACCTGTTCCTCGTATACTGTCGATTTAGGATACCACAAACACTACAGTAAAGTAAACGTGGGGCATTGAAGTTGAAACAAAGACATCATGGGACGTTTCGTGAAAAATTCATTGCGAAATAGTTGGCTTACACGCGTAGCAACGTCAGTCGTATATATTCTATTCGATAAACGACCTCTGTGCATATATCTGTACGGAAGCTGCGTCTGTGCCATGACCGCATACACGCGTTGTACATGACTGTAACCATCAAGAAGCCCGTAAGCTCTAGGCCGAGGACGACGAGGTGAGGAATAACTGCGTGGCAAGAAAAGAAAATCGAAAAAAGCGCTTGGATAATGAACAAATTGAGATTTCGCGCCTACACCTACTAACTGACCTATTGAATTGAAGTACTAGGAACCACAAATATCAAGGTGAGAGAAAGTCTGTCCATGACTTAGACGTAGATAGTATCATCACTGATAACAATTGTCTTGTCACCATCGGCTACTGAAGTGATATACTGTGAGAAGCTTGCATATTGGGCTTTTCCACAAATTTGGGCACGTTTACCTCAAGGGAGCCAGCAAGTCTTATCATGATTACGACACAAAGGATGTAAAAACAAAGTAGGCCAACCGTTCATTTACAAGGATGTTGCATAACGTGTCCTAGCCCGTATCTACGCATATATGCCAACTTGTATATGGAATAGAGATAAACATGTCTAGACTATTTTCCACTCTAGATCACGGATCTATAACATGTATTACATTAGTACTTAAATGACTAGGTTGCTTAGATACGTCTGTGTAGGGCGTATTGGCCAAATCGGGTGCACAAATATCTGGACGAAGTGTTCCAGATTTTTGTCTAAATAATTTGAATTCACAGTGACATATAAAACTTCTAATATCTGCTAAGTTCTTTTTGCGCACCTAACGAGTACAATTTTTTTGAAACGAACTCACCCAAACCTTGAAACCTAGAAAGAGTCCATATTTGGGGAAACTTAACTAAGTTATAGTGAAGTATTTCGCAAATATTTTACTTGTGGTATTATCGGATAATCGTGCTGGATACTACTATTAAAAGTAAAAGCCTTATCTATTGACAAAAGCCAAAAGCAGGATGGACTACAGCCCTAGGGATTATCTTGCTTAATAATACATATCGAAATTCGAACTAGCAACACATATTCCGGTTCAGCTTAAACAGTTCACAGAACAGTTAGATTCAATTGTTACTTTGGCTTCCTATCAAAGCGCGTAAGAATATTCTACAAACATTATTAAATAATTAGATAATGAGTAAAAATATATTATATTAAATAGGTTCATTTTTTATATTGCTAAATAATGATGCTGCTACGACTTTACGAACCAGCAACTTCACTGTATTATGCTGGAGGCGAGAAGTCTCCATGGTAGCGATGACTTCAACTCATAATTACTATTACCGTGTGCCATGGCAGATAACATTTTAACTAACTGAATCTATTATATCATAACTAATGATCTAAAATTACTTTCTCGAACATTTTCCCATTTCTATAACGATACTGACGAAGACCCAATTACTATGCTTCCTTCAATTTTTGCCGTAACTTACTAGCCAGAAGTTGCACCGGCTATCATCGATCGACTAGTCAAGCCCAAGATATTATCGATTGTAACGTTGACAAGCTAAATTGACACAGACGAAGCTACTGTTGTCGCTGGCCGAATATAAGTGGTCTATGTATAGGAAAGTTCTAAAAATTCGTTCGTAGAGGTCTTAGCCAGGAAGCACGTGGAATAACGGACAAAAAGGACGCCATTGTAACCGGATGAGAAGCGAGCGGGCGGGCGGGCGGGCGGGCAGGCGGCCGTGATACAAGCTCTTTCATGTGACTATAGCAATATTTGAAGCTAGCGCATGTTTGATTTTGCCGGCTGTCCCATAGCCATCATAGAACAACGGGCTAGTATGACGTAGTAATGTATAATAATTTCGTTAATTATCTCCGCTTTAAACATATATCTCGCAAGGAAATTCGTCTCGAAGTAATAGTGAGTCTTTATACTTCCCATCAGAATAGCCCAGGAAGTCAGTCAGTCAGTCTGTCATAGTTTCATAATGCACGACCTACGTAAGTCATATATAGTCATAACAGCTAAAATTACTTTAGGATTTTTAACTTGTGATTTTTTTAAACTTCAGTCTGCTGAAACCCTCTGACGGGCTGATACGAGCAATGGACCTACGGTTTTTCGCCAAGGGACGAAGGAGGGTGGTAGCTAAAGTAAACTATATGTAGGTTAATTTGAGAGTAGAGTTTATTCTATTTGAGACGTAGTAACGGAAGCGGATAGGCCTAGAAGTCGCGATATAATGATAGCTCGCCTACTCTATTGCTAGCGTAATTGAGTGACGTTTAAGCCAAGCCTTTGACCTGTGCAGGCACTTGAGCGAAGCGGGAAATCTAGTGCTCTTTGTGTCAATTATTAGGCTGAGTGGCCCTCTGTACCGCAGTCTTAATTGCCATGTAGAACCGCTTCAATCCATCTCAGTATAATACTGGAATAATTCAATACCATTTTAGAAAGCAGCCAGATATACTATGGGGTAATACGGGCAGCCTTTGACGAGCGTAACGTAATCCTTTGAAGGCCTCCCTAATTATGCTAACATGTCGTACGTTTCATATAAGGAAAATTTAATCTGATTGATTATTTAAGGCGCATTAATAAACAAAAGTTCGTTTAAAAATTAAGTCACAGAACGTTAAGCGTAAGCTTGTCTTCTATAGATTACGAGCATTTTTTACCATTTTAGTACAAGATCTTCTTATATATATATTACAGAACTCACTCACTTTCCAATTAGCACAGGCAACACAAGCGCGAGGGCTAACAAGGCGACGCCACGGTGCCCCGCGATGTTACCTAAGAGATGGTGCATGGGCATATCTTCTTGGCCCCTAGCCCCCCCTACTCAACAAAATCATTTTCATAGGCAGTTATTGTCATCATAATCACTATCGCGCTATAAAGTACATAAAGCTGCCATAGCCAGCGACATCCCTGTGACAACAATCAGATGCGAAAAGCGCTAAACGAGAGAAAGTTAATTAAAATATAATTCGCTTGGCAAGTTCTTCGTCCAACTGTTGTTTCTGACTTTTGATGATAATGATGATGCTAACTACTCTTCTTTTCTCGCTCCTTCGTTATCTGTACGCGTGTTAACGTGACCGACCGAGCGATCGTTGGGCTGCTGCTGCTGATCTTCATAGCCTACGAGCGTCATATGTAGTATGTTTGTCGAATATTGTATTATATGTATCATTAGTGATATCTGAAACGTGCGGAACGATTGAACCTAACCGTGTTGACAAGCGCATGGACATAGGTAGCTATGGATCACGAAAACAGTTAAGCCTAATCAATAGGATCAGAGCAGACACATGATCAGCGGATACCGAGAAAAACAGCGCCGTGAAAGACACGCGAAACGGGCTGGCTTTTTGTTTTTCTTCTTAGCAAACACCCGTCATAAATTATAAGCGACGTATTCAGTCTTCTGGGTTGTCGCTGACTTCGTGATGGCTTTTATAAGGTCTTGAATCGAATACGACTAGTGAGTGATACAAACTAGCGTTTCGATAACTCTGATTCTGTCTACCACTAGTCGATTGTTACGCGCTCGTTACTATGCGGACAAATATTGACACGTGATTATTTGTTTTTGTTATAAACAAAAGCAACGACGACATAATGCGCCCATCTAAGAGCAAAATGGAAAATTGGGTTGAGGACATGCGTAATCTGTGTGGCAATTTATCAAGATATATAACTTTCATAACAGAATAAGTATTATTTAGTCGATCTTTTGTTCAATTCCATTGTTATTAATACAGTTGTTTGTCAGTGAAATATAATTAAAATGAAATCTGACCATCTCGTATTATCAGCTTGTTGCGATAGCTGAATTTAGAAAATTGGAATAGTTTTCTAGAGGCTATTACCACTGAGTGGACTTTGGATCTACCAGCTCATTTTAGAGGGCAGCAGGCCCTCTAAAAAACGGCCGAGGGTGCAATCATATTTAAACCTGTTCAATGGAAGCTCAGAGTCGACCGAAGACCTTACACGAATATCGTCGAGTAGATGACCTGCAGCTGATTAGCAAAAGACGGCAGTTTCTACAGCGGAGCAGATAACGTTGACCTTACCGGACGATAGAAAATTATTTCCGAGTTTTCAATAATCAGCCGGTGTAGACGATTACAGGGCCAATGAGCAGTACTGGGCAAAACAAAACAATTTCAATTCTAGTAACCGTTAAAATTCGTTCATAAGTAAAGTCAGATCAATACTGCGTGGAACAGGTAGGCTATACGTAGAGGCTATCCGGCTATTAATGTTAAAGATGACCTTATACATCTTGTGCCTACCTTAATTGCTGCCTACACATTTTTATTCTGTGTGACCTTGTTATTATGGACACATTATAATATGGTCCACAAGCTATATGTTCATTACCTGCGTATTAGATAGGCTAACAATTTGTGATTTGCGACTTGTGAAACTTATCTATAAAGAATAGAAACGAGACCATGTTATACCACGGGCAGACGCTACTGTTTTAGCGCTTTCAAAATTTAACTTCAGTCGTAACGGGTATGATATTGCGATATTTTGGGATGGGCATAGTAATTAATGAAATGGGCAAACGCGGCCAACTCTAGGATAGTATCGCTCGTGATATACTATTTAAGGACGCGTAAATGTAGTACAAATCGGTTGTGTAACATGAATATAAATAATGTAGCATTTTTAGTATAGTAGCTCTTCACGTAAGGATTATAGGTGATAAAACAGATATGTACCATCGTATAATTTAAACGCATAAAAAATATGAAAATTTTATTTTTTAAGAACGACATATACATGAATATTGCTAATATATGTACATATCACTACGCGGTAATTTGGGTGACTGTCCGTTTTATCGCAGAAATGTTCTCACGAGCTGGCGTATTATCGACGGAGTTTGACTGCTCTGGGTCTATCCTGCAACACCGCCATACTGAATGTTCGGATGTACAAAGATTCAATGACTTCATGAGGAAGGAAGCAGCAATTTCATCTTTCTAAACTGTCGATATTGACTGTGAACCCTTGTGCAGAGGTAAACGAATACGGAGCTATCTAAGTTACTCCAACATGGCCGAATATTTGTCCCTGACTCTTAAAAACAGCCATGGCAATCAAGTAATTAGCAATTTGATCTGTATGCGCACATATCCTTGGGGCCAGTTAAGAAAGATCGCCAATTATAGGGGTCATTTTACAGTTACACAAATACCCTTTATGACGTCGTTCGTGTGGAGGGACCCTTCGTGGATTAAGGGTAGGTGTTTAGTAATCCGGTATCCACCATTGCCAACTGATGTTTTTTTAAAGAGCTCTAATTTTCGTACGGTTTTCACTCTCCTTTAAGAACGTTTATGATGATGATGTCGCCGTTAGTCTTCAGAACAATAGTGTTTCAATCTGAGGTTAGCACGATAGATCATTTGGTTCGCTTGTTCGAAGGGGAGTGATTTACGAAATACGGCCTCTTCAGCTGGACGAGTAGTTAGCTCATGCTCAACCTAATGGGTGTACCTGATTCCTGTAACGTGTTGTGTAGGAATAAAAGCTGTATCGGCAGGATTTTTATTTGTACTAACGTCGTTGCCTGCTCGCAGTAACAATTAACAAAATGAAGCCTTCTTTCTTCATTTTGGTGTTCACTTTTTTCCATGTTTTTCTAGAAGACAGACGACCAGTGGGTCATCCGAATACCATCCGGAATACCGAATTCGACGTTGATTGGCAACAGCTGGCAAATTCGCCTCTAAGGACAACGGTTTTGCCGTTAAAAGGAAGATTAAAATTTATGAATTCCAAACTGCCCATGTTGTATCGATTGGCCTGTCGTTTATAGTGTTTTTTTTTTGATCTCATAAATTAATAGGATTGAGTTTTTGAAGGATCAAAAGCTGATATTCTGGTTGTGATGTATCGTATTATATTTCTAATCCTCGGCAAAAAAAAAAAAAAACACAGGAATTGTTTATGCCGAATAAATCGTTTGATCGGCAGGTAGCAATCGAACAGAAAGGCCTGTGTAGGCCATAGAAACGACGTTTATGGATTAACAAGGATTAAGCGTTCTTAACTTACTTAGATGCTTCTCGGAAATTGCACCTTGCTTGTCGTTTAGATTTGGTCGTCACCCTCCATCTTTGCTTTTGCAAGCTAACATTTCTAAATCATCCAATGCCACTTCGACGATTGGTATCAGAAGCATTTATTCGAGTGGGGGAGAATTAAAGTTGCTCTATCGACTGCTAAGTGCTCTCAATCAATGTTGAATCTGAGGAAAACAAGATCTGATGGAATAGCCACCACAGATAAAATCCTCGCAGAGGTGATCGTTGAACACAGTCCAGAGTCGACGTGCAAATTCAGGATCGTTCTAACCTACAATGGTCAAAGTAAGTAACTTACGAAGTTTGAAAACTCGAAGTCAACTTCTTGTCCGACCGCTCGTACAAAGTGCGAATGACTTCTAGTGACTGACGTGTTATTGCAGCCTGTGCATAGCTAATTTTTATGTGGTTTTTGATGGTACACAATTCGACTATCGATCATGGCCTGTGAAGGTGTGATCGAAATGGCCGAAGGTTCCTGTTCACTTGTGTTGCATACAAACCTTTAAGGGCAGACGTATGTATTGAGTGGACTACTTGAAGATTAAGCTTTATCGACAGTGTCTATTTAGTTCTCGTAACGAAGTGCGAAGTTATGGCTGGCACTTGTTTAGTTTTAGCTAGACGACTAATGCGACTTCATCTCTTCGCGGTGCCAGAAGGTGTGCAGTTTTGGACAGCACAATACCTCCAATCTTGAACGCAGTCTGACGCTTACGAAGTGATTCATTTTATTATAATCTGAGATATTTTCATAATCACTGATATGCTTATGACCATATCATCTGATTTTTGAATAGATACTTGCAAGTGTGTGTGTAACTGTCGTTATAACTTTGGAAATTTCCACATGAATATTGTCATGGTAGCATTAATAGGTGTGGCAATATTATATTTGCATCTGTTAGCGAAATACGTTATCCGGTTATAGTTGGCCGTTCGTGATGGTCGTCTTTTGTCACCCCAGTTGCATTAGACAGTCAGCGTCCGTGTATATCGTTCAGTTGCAAAATAGAAATACATGGTTCAGGGGGGTGTACGTGTAAACAATCGTATTGCTTACAATTCTGTACAGGCGTAGATCTACGCCGGGCTCTGAAATATTAGCAAAGATCATTTGGCCAACATGTTTGATGGGGCAAAGTTTATTAGCTTCATTTAGGGAGATTAGCACATGCGCGTGTAGTAAGCCATGTCTCTGAAACTCTATAAAGTAAACGATGTCTTCAGTTGTAGACAGGATATGCTTCTAGTCAATGTTAAGAATTAAGCTGCTAGAAAAAGAGCGAGCAAGACCTTAAATTTCATATTCGGTCTTCCCTTCATGTGTTGATGTTGTTGTCGTTACCATCAGAAGGACAGTATGGATGCTGTTTCTGACTGAGAATGCTGTTTCTCGTTTGAGGGTAAAAAACTTTGCAGGATTTCAGCTTCGTTTGCCGAACTAAAACAGGAATCCATGGTGCTTTACTATACATTTCCTACGATTGTTGTTTTGTTGCTGTCGCGCAAACTTTACATTTTGTTAATCTTCAGTTATCAGGTATAGGAATTGTAATGGCCAACTTATGCTGATTCGTTGGCAGATTGGAAATGTATGCACCAAATGAATTTGGATCAACCATTTTCGTTGGACATCGGAGCATCTTGAAATGTAAGAAGGAATTGTCACTAGTCTTTGAAAATTTGCGAGATCTTCCCACAAATAAAACGCGTTTGAATCATTAGATTCTATCTGTTCGTAAGGGGAAATCGCTTCAAACCGAAAAAAAGTGTGGACACTTGAAACGAGAAAGCCTTAAGCCTTGATAGCATCCCAAGAGCATAACCAATACGTCTACATGTATGAAGGGAAAGATAGAAAACCTTTAGGAGAACAATAGATTAGGACACTCCTTTGATGTGTGTCGCTGAAAGGTCGAGGGGTACGTTTGACAGCATCGCGACTGCAGAATTGAGATGTCGATCGAAATCAACGGCCGAGGATGTAAATGCGGGCTTTTTCGCTACATTTCCACACTGCCTAGGTTGTTCATTCACAATGAATGTTAAAGAAGATTGCAACGAACGTGGCTTGAGGATTTCCAGCGGAAGCCTTTCCGATTTCAGCTATAGTAATCGGATTGTTGCTCACCGTGAGGTAGCAGTGCAGCCAATGGCCTGTCAAAATGATCAAGTGAAGAAGACAGCGGAATTCTCATTGTAGAAACTATTTTTAACAAACATTTTTCTAGCTAGGACACATTGTATGTTATGCCCATGTGGCAACTATATCTTCACCAACGCCATGAACATAGTCAGTATACGCAATACTGCTATATATATGATGAATACATTCAGATGAATAGAGTTTAAATATCAGTTGGACTCAAGGTTGACCTAACCTAGAAGAGCTTAGCCTGTGATGATTATTTTTGTTTTACTATACACATTTAACATGCATCTCTCGGCTTTTATTGAAGTGCCAATGCCAGATCCTGGCGAATTGTTTCTGATAGACGCGTCATGCGTGTGTGTGAAGGCGCATAATCGATCAGAGTTATCCGGTGAGTCTATCAGACGTTCCGTCAATTAACGAAGCGTCACGACGTAACACATTGGTAGTAGCAAAAGCAGCAGTCAGGGAAACTATCACCAGCCAACTGACGTACCAACAAATATCTGTTCACACTGTTCTGAGAAATTACCTCTGTGACGGCTGATACCGAGTGGCTGAAGCATTTGTCGCTGATAAGGCGTTCGTTAGCCAACCACAGAGACAAAAAAAAAATTACAGCAAAGTACAACGAGTACCCAGTTGACAGCGCTGATAAACGCCATTGTTATTATAGTGGGTCAATAGATTCAATAACAGATACCATAACAAGTAATGATCAATTGAACAGAACCAATAATGTAAGACTTTCGATCGATCTGCTCTTACTTTGATCTTTGCTTAAGGAGATCTTTTTGCCAGCGAGCGGAGAAATATCTATAGGTACGAATAGAAGTACTGGGAACGATATAAAAGGTGTTATTTTCTATAACAATAAAGTACTTTATTAATAATTATTCAAAATCTGAGAATATATCAGTGTTATTTCCGTTAGAGAAGAAGCACACCTTGCGAAGCTTCGTTGGGACAACATCGAACTCATAGGATAACTGTTCACTGCGCATAAACGCGCATAAAGTTACTACCTTTTAGTACATCGATACTCGCTTTTCTGACAAAAAAAATATCACTGAACATTATGGCAGTCTTGTTAGTTTGGGCGAAACAGTGTCCTCCTGACATCGCGGGGTACTTTTAGTATGCAGCGGCCCCATTGATCTTTTGTTGTAAAGCAAAACCGCTTAAACTGCAACTTTGAGCCGATCCAATTGTTAATCAGTAATCAAACGGTATCTTCATATGAAATACTTAAGACAATGACGGCGTTTCATTGCTACAGAAAGCTATACTTAGTTCTATTAAATTTCACTACTTTGTTTTAATAGAATTATAATCAGTCAACGTTGAAAGCCGTAGCAAACCAGGCTCCTTTTTTTTCACTCCAGATTTAAGGACGGACTATCTCAATCACCGTTTTTCTTGTACATTGAGGTATCGAAATGAGCTTAGTTATCGGTGACAGCTGCCCGTCAATTAGCGCTCAAAATAGTTCACACGGATCGCGTCTCTTCGAGTCTATTTTGGATTTTGTAAATATTTTAGCTAGATGACGGAAACGTCCCGAAATCCATAATCTGCTATTTGCTCGAAACGGCCGTTCTGTATTGTAAATGCTCACCGAGAGCTGCTTAAGTATCTACTAACGCTTCTCAGAGCTGAGGCTTCCAGCCAATATAGCGCATTGAACGGCAAGCTTATCCTTGACAATAACCATCCATCATTATAAAACAATGGATACACCTTCACTTATTATTTGTATTTGCCACATATCTTTTATTGCATCTGCGCTTTAACTGCTTAGTATGATGTGTACTAAATTAAAAGTGGAAAGTACACAATTTTGTTAAAGTAAGTGCAAGAGTATTGGGTTATGTCGACAGATATGGTTAGGTTATGTTCGTTTTGCTGCAACAAAGATATTAAGCGGCCCATTGCGCTTAATAAAATCACATACCAGATATAGTCAAAGTATAGCTAAATTTTTTTTTCTTATCCCAGAGTGTCTTATTAACAAGCTGCGTCGCCTGTCATTACCTGACAAAGTCGTAACTGTTACATCTTAGGTCACCTCCTAACTTGTATCTGAAATTTCTTATTTGATATATATATATATATATATATATATATATATATAGACACACACACACACACACACTATACAGTCTATGCAGATTTTTTTCCTATCTACTCTTTGAAAATTTTTTGTTATTAGTTACGAGATTGTGCAGTTTTAACATTGTTATCTGTTTTCTTTTGAAATTTCCTTCCAGTTCAAAGCAAAAATCTATTGTGTTCCGCTCTGCGATAATCTTATTATAAAGGAATTGTTCCGTAATGTTTGATTACGTACTTAGAAACATTGATGACCTTTTTGGAATTCAAACCCTGTTCCGTGTATAGCGTGTCAGTTGGAACAATTATAAGTTGGGCCTTTATTTACCTAAAATTATGTATGCAAATGCAAAGCTTTTCCTTTTACCCCAGCTGTCCAAGATGATTACCGTTCTGGTCAGTACATTGGTTATGGGTTATTGATTTACAAATTTTAAGAAATACTCCATATGATGTCGTAGCGCAATTGTGGCTTTCAGATCTTTGAATCTCGTTGGCATTCTGGCGTAAAGTTTATAGTTCAAATAACTAGCACACAAAGAGTCCAGTGGCGTCAGCTTTGGGAAATAAACAGGGTATTTATTCTATGGGACATCTCCGTCCCGCCTATCTGCCCGAATGATCTTCATCAAAGTTATGCTCTTACATCATGATGAAAATAAAATGTCCCAACTTTACCTACCAAAGTCCTGCCAGATGCATGGTAAAAAAATTCTGGCGACAAATTCAAATAACTGGCACCGGTCACTATAGTGTCAAGATGGATGACCCAATGAAAGCTACAATGCATCTATGTATCTTTGTTGAAACATCTAATAATCGATATATATCGATTACGATACATGTCTATAGGCTATGTTTATAAAGCTACATAGTGTTTCGGTTTGCGTCGCAAGAGATGTGTGGGTTGAATCTGCGTGGACATCAGCAGTAGCGAATCCACGGTGATTGCTGCTGATGGCATAATGGTTCCATCAGCATTTGCTCGAAGTGCAAACCTCAATACCATTCCGATCCCAGCATCTGAACTTTAAGATGGGCTCAAATGTCGCAACAGCGTACGTATATATCGGCAAGATACCGCATGAGTTACTCCACTGGGTGCCATTTATCTAACATTTTCATATTACAATTCATGCGTAAAATGTTTAGGCGGAAAATAGGATTATACGAAATTGTGTTTGATCCTGTTTTCCGCTCGAAAACCGGCAGGAACGTCACCCGTACTTTGCCCAGGCTGAAATGTAAACTTTCAGCGCAGTATAACGCCAGAGGCAGCTGGAAAATCCTTAGAACAACTTTTTTTTGTTGTTATATTACTGAACTTCCAAAGAAAAAGAGCCAAGACCAAAGTAAGTGAGAAGTTGTTTGACATAAGCACCTCTGTTATTATTATTACCAATGTAGTCCCAATAGCTGCTTGAGTAGTATCTGCTTTTCAATTTTTCTTTTTTTATCTTCTCTTTACATCCGTCTAAAAACCTTCTATAAATAGATTCATTGCAAATGTTGCTGCGTAGCACAACATTTTGGAAGGTTTTTGCAAGTATTTTCTTTGATTTCTACTTCAAATTAACTGAGCATGGGTAACTTTTTTTGAAAAAGTAAAAATCCTTTGTATATAATATGTTCAAATCGGACCCTTCAATCCAGGGTGAACAGCAGAGACGTACTCAAAACGGTAACTATATTGTGATTATTGCGAGCTGATCGGACTAATCTGTGCCGTTCTCCGCCTGACCCGATGGTGTTCAAGCGCCAATGTTGAATTGCGGCTAAACTTAATATTGCCTACTTTTAGATTAGAAAGTTATAACTCAGATTATAGTTAGGTGTGGCGCAATGTAACATTTGAACTTCAGCTCATATTAAAGACAGTCAGTCCAGTATGTGTGTAAAGCTTTGGTTATAAACGTACTACAGGACATTGTAAGCGTTTAGATGAAAGTCCCCTAAGTAAAAGTGTTCTTCATCGATGTTACTCATATATAAACAAGATGGTTGAAAGCATGTTGAATTTAAGATATTCCAAGGCGATTTACTTCCAGCTCAACCAGAAATGACATCACCACGGTGAGTATCCATCTCAAGCATATATCTTTATTTCTGATGTATATTTATTGTTCTGATGTACATATATATATATATTTCTGATGGATATCGTTTTGATAGAAAAGCAATGATCAATCTGACTGGGGTAATTCAGTTATATTTGGCTGCGTTATTCTCAGAACACCGTGATTAGTTTAAACGGGGAATTCAGTCTTCAGCGCTCATTGAACAAGCACCGCTCATTGAACAAGCACTGAAAGGTATCCTGAAATCGTTTGAGCTGAAGGACAGCACTACGCTTTGCTAAACTTCACGACGCAGGTGTAATTTTGAGTCGCGGAAGCGCGCTCTAGCGGCTGTGCGGTATAGTAGCGGCTTCGTTGATGTACGCGAAGTGTCCGTCTGACTCTGTCCTATTTTAGCGTACGAACATGAGGTGAGTAACGTGTGGATCTATTACAGGCATTGAGTTAGTCCTGGGATTGGATGGAAGTGGGTGTTCGACTCACTCGGAAATGACGCAGCTCATTTAGGCTCATTTAAGGATGAACTCACGACGAAATGTGTTTGTCGTTGAGTCGCTTGGCCGCTTTATTGCATTTATCTCTATCATGAGCCTACTGAATATTATTATATACACGATGATCGTCAAGTTTAGCTACCATACAACGTACATGGAAGCAAATAGTAGGTTTACAGCTGGGAAAAGATAGGTCCCACTATCATTCTGTAAAAAAGTTTGAATTAATCCTGATGACAAACAAGGCATTTTCGCACGATCGATAAAACCTAGACATTACTAAAAACAGACGCAATTATAATTGCAAAGCCATTTTGCTCTAGGATACATTTACTTGAAAGGTAGTGGTTACAAAGTTATACATCGTGCTATGAACTTCTGTTTTCTTGCTTTTTCAGTTTTCTTGCTTCTCGCATGATACGATAATGGCAGCCGGTAACACCCCTGTCAGTTATATATCATCTAATACAGACAGAAGATGAAAACTTACCACAAACAAGATGACTCTCAGCAAACCCGTTTCTGTTAGAGGCTTTAACAGAGCCGTGTGACCCTACTTCAAGGAAGTGCTTGGAAATCGAATACAGACCACGATTTTTGACGATCGAATTCGTGATCGCCTTTCACGAGCTCGTTTCCGATTCCATTCGGAACATATGTAAATTAACCAGCAAGACTATATTGGTTGAGCTCGCGCATTAAAGAAAAAAATACGTTATGGATCGTTGACTACTGATTGCATCTTCACTTGCTTACTTAATCTACTGACGAAGAAGCTGACGAAGAATTCATGGAGCTTCATATACCGACACTTGTTTACTGACGTACAAACAACAGAAATACAGATACATCTAGTCATGCTTAACGCTATTCTACGGCGAAGCTTTCGTATGCGCTGAGGTGCTAATAACACGGATAATAGAACTATATACTTTCGCGCTGTATAGACAAATCGTTCAAGCACTATGCCTATAAGCATTTAGAACTAACATAATAATAACAAGACGGCGGTATCCGTGGTGGGTATATAGTGACGTTGCTAACTGGAACAACGTATGCTCGAAAATTATACAACATAAGCTTTCCTTCAATGCAAACAGAGGCTTTCCTGAAAGGTCATCAGTGTCTCCTCTTATGGCTACAAGTCGCTATTATATCTATTAGCATAATGATAAGGTTAAATTGGATTCATTTAATTTGTACCTCTGATGTTTCTTAACGAAACTAGCCGTGTTTCACCCATAAAATATCCAACCTTTGACCACTTTCCTACGTTTTTACATAAATTTAATGCTTAAATTATCTTCAAAATCGAAATCACTATCTATTCCGCGGTGGGTGAACAAATGGCGAAATTAGAAAGGAAGTGTATATTTGAATCAGCTGTGACTTCCAGTCGTTCCGCATCTTAGGCCGCTTCACTAATTAAGGTATTGGAACGTCCTTTCTCGCTGACAATTCCTTACTTCATTTAAGACTAGGTGTGTCCTTCCAAATCTACGGATCTACAGCTCGGACCCGATTTGGTGCTCCTCAGTTAGACATGCTAAATGAATTCCAATTAAGTAAGATATTTTGTGATTTTCCTAGGTTAGGAAAGATTATGTGGGTCTAATCCGTTTGCTCTTTAAAGCCAATCAACATGCTGGTGAAGGGGCGAGGGGGGGGGGGGTAAACAGCAACGCCAAAATAATTAATGAGCAAATAACTCTTACCAGGGCATTTCAACGTGATGGAAAGAATAGAAACGTTGTCGGAAGTTAATGTATGAACTTCACATCTACGACAAAAAAGAATATAGTTTAAAGCAAAAACTAAGTTTCCGTAAAGCTTTCCGTAAAAGTTCCTAAAGTCCTAAAAGTCCTAAAGTTTCCGTAAAAAAAAAATTTGAACGTTAGTCACTCCAGTGAAATATCGCATTTGACAGGTTCAGGTCCATCGTCAAATGGGTACAACCTCTGCTAAATATACGTAAAAGCCATTTTTGACCTGCGAAAAGCGTGATTAGTGTACGTGACATAACACGAAAAGCAAACGGCGACGTATATATCGTTGGCACCCAGAAGCTGATATATTTCAAGTGATACATACTTGCTGGTCGTGGCAATCACGATTCTCGTTCGCCCGCCTAACGCTACCGTACATGGCTCCCGAGCACAAGCGCAATTCATTCGAGGCCTGTGAAGCAAAAAATTCTCTCTCTACGTGTCCTTATACATGTATCAATTTGACGGCCTGTTTATCTGTTTATGTTGAGAACAGTTATCGCCTAGACAGATTTTTTTTTTGCTTTCGGCTGCACTGTTCCTTCTCTTCCTCTTGATTTTCCAGTTATGCTACCGAAATAAAGATGCGCCTATTGCTCTGTGTTTATCCATCGTCTCTTCTCCTTACGGCAGAATTATGCCACGACGGTTTCATTAATAGGGCCCAAACAAACAGCCTAATTAGCGTTGATAAAGCAGCACAACAACGGCCGTATCACATGAGTCAAGTAGTGACTGCCACGAAGACAAAATCGGTAGGGTTTCTTTTTCAGTGGCGCCATCTACCGCAAACGTCTCCTCACGGTGATTAACTTGCTAACGCGTAATGTCGTACGACATCGAAGTGAGTGGACGTTGACTTTTGCAAGTTGACACAGCCCCGGTCAATCGAATGGGTTGAAAGGGGAGGCCCCACACGAAATCGTGCCTGTTGTATACGCGCTGATTTTGATTGCCGATCCGCTTCAATGGATGATGATGACCCACGGCTGGCTTAAGTTAACGAGTTGATAATCTTGTGCAAAGAAGTAAAAAGCCAAAAACGCTAGGCAGAAAGTGGTGCCAAATGGTGATTAAGTCAGAGCTAGGGGTATTCATTGGGCAATTGCTCTGAACGAAGAAATGGCGGTTCACTTTAATCGTTGCTAATCTAGGGGAGATCCGCACCCGAAGGACTAATACGTTTACATTTTAGTCGGGTGACAGATGACATTTCGCAGGGCGAAAAATTCACTCACTCACTCATGTCATTACTTTTTGTCACACGTCAAGTTGATTTTCCTTTGGGTATATCGCGTCGTCAAGAACAGGCAACTGCCAAGGATGTGGCATAATCTATGGAGACTGATTCTCCTACAGGGCGGGTAGGTGAAGGGGTATTTTGTCGTCGATGTCTATAGAACTTCCATAGTCGGATTTTACAATGCACAAACGACGATGCTTGGTGTAATCTTTTTCTAATGTCCCTTCATGGGCATAGCCCGAACAGCCATGTGGCCCGCTTTTCTGACCACCGCAGATGTATCGTATACTACTTTCGTATCTTACTTCAATAACCAGCTACCGCCAAATCACCAACGCGATTCAATACAGCAATTAAACTGACGTATAATTTTCTTCCGTTCACGTTGAGCTTTCCGGAAGCTTTTTTAGGTACATTAAAAACGAATCTTAGTAGATTGTTCCACCGTTTAGCATCACATGTCATACCGATTGGTTCGTAGCTCAACTCATAGCCGAATTGTACCAGAGCGCCATTCTGTTGTCTCCCAGAAGTCACCCACCGTCCAATTCACGCTATCACCTATAAAAGACGATATCGGCACTGCATTACGCTTGCTCGAACGTTAGACGTTTATACATATGCATGGTTCTGTAGTATCAGCAGTAATCGATTTTACACGAAAATACAAACCCTGAAAGTTTAGCGTCACAACACGCAGAGCATAACACAGAGACAAGCACCGGTCGGTCAAAACACAGTCACCAGTCTCCTTCAATGAACAAACGTATTTTTCTTTAATATCCTATATATAATCATTGAAACTTCGTGGTTGCTATTATTAGGGTGACAATGGTTCTCGAAGGTAGGAAAGGCAAGAGCGTCCTACGCGGACTATTAACACTCTCAGCTAGCTAGACTGCAATACGTAAACATGTAATATGTCCATTGCAGATGTTTACAAAGGGGCCCTAGACGTGCCGGGAAGGGGGTGTGCAGGTTTCTTCTTAGGCGTACTACATTTGAATGCAGTAAACAATCCGTCTTGTTCGTGATTAGCTGGTGAATGGGACGTGAACGAAGATCTCAGCTGGGCGGTACGCGGTATTCCGCTGTTGACCATTGCGTTGTCATAAGTGACTGACCTCCACTTCACGGATTTTATCCGGGCCGATCATCATCATCATCATCATCATCATCACCATCAAATTATCTAAATTACTTCCCCGAAGCTATTGAGATATAAAAGCGATTATGACAAGCGAAACCCTATAAAAATGACACAACATACAGAGCTGGAAGTGCTTTCCTGACAATTAGATGGCTAGCAGTTGATTTTCCCTTCCGCCTCGTAGACCCTTTGTTAGATCTGTCTACAATATCCACTATCATGTGTAAACGCTAAGAATGACCACTGCGGCCGGCGTTGTTACGACTAACAGAATCGTGGTGACATTCTACGTAGCCAGCTTCCGTCACTGCTCTACCCGGCTTCCCTGTGATACTAGCAGCAGGGGCAGCGGTCGGCCGTTGCGTCGCTTGTAGTGGCCGTAAACAAGTTATTGAAAACGCAGCAAGAAATGGCCAATGCTTAAATGGACAATAGAATCAGACAAGTAGAATAGGACCAATAACACGATGAGCCAATGCAGCTGTAATAAAAATAGGTCTTGGACCCTGTATAAGTGACGCTAAGGTGTAGTCCTTCGTAATAGAACATCGCAGAAAGCACTAATCGATCCCAGTTCCGCGGGGCGGCACTAGAGATGGTGCGGAAATGTCGTTGTTACCACGATTATCGTGATATCTTTTCAATACTGACACTGCTTTCGTGTCTGTGGTACAGCTGTCGGAAACCTTAGACTACGTCCACTCAAGTACGTAACTGCGTAACAGTTGCTACGAACAGCAGGAAACGAGACCCGTAAAAATGTTTTCTGTCTCTTGACCAATCAAGCAATGGATCTTTATATTATTCTGATAGCGTTTGAATGACTTGCCACCGAAGCCCTTTCCACATTTCGCATGCTCTTGCACCAGCATTTACCACTGTCGCTAGTACACCATCAATAATACTCAGCTTGGCGAACGGAGCATGAAATAGAAATAGTTCTCTACGACCTCGTCCTGGTTTGCAATTTCAACGACTTAGTGATAAGGCGATAATGTTACGTAGACATGGTATTGTAGACAGTTGTAAAGAGGATCGACCGTCTCCGTTCCTTTGTCCGTAAAATACACACTTTTCTATATAAGATCTTTGACGGATTTAATCGAGTAAGCGACGTCGGACTGGCCGATAACAATGTAAAGAACACACAGCGAATGTGGATGGAGAGGAGGCTAGCCTCCGTACAGCGAATTAAAAAATGGTCAATGAAAACTAGTAAAATGATTGTGACGATGATGATGATGATCTATCGTGCGTAATCTCTGGGTGTTTCCCTGCCCGTATTGTTTTCTTAATTTTTGGCGGGCCGAAGGCCCGAATTGCTTCGCAGTGCACGACTTCGGGCACCACGGTATGGGATCCGTGAGATACTCACGCTCGGCCTTGTCCTTACGCAATTCCTTTGGAAAACGCTTTGGTGGCGCCTCTTGAGAGAAATTTCAGCGTCACTGGCAGATATCATTATTACTGTCATTGGCAGAACTGTCATGGAAGTCGTATGCTAGACTGTGAGAGAAAACAGAATAGTGAGACGGATTACGGGTCGGCTACGGACGCAGGGTGGGAAAAAAAAGGCTTGCAATGTCAAACATGCTTCGAAATTCATTCTACAAATCTGCTAGTGCATACGGATAAAGAACCTGATGCACAAACCCATACACAGTACGTTTCGGTACGAAGGCAACTAACGAGTTCCCATCGATGAAAATGTTTTTTTGTTGTCCACCGACGATTTGTAGCGTTCGCTTGGTACTCGTTTTGAGGCGTTCGTCTATTGTAGTCAACCGGAACAAAGATGGGTACGTTCCTTGCCACCTACCATTTCTGAGGTCGCTTTACCTCGTGAGGTCGTATCGCCTCTTCATTTGCTTTATATTAGAAACGGTGACAGATTTTCGTCAGATGTGATGGACGGCATACTTAATTCAGGACATAGTTTAGATAACAACAGTCGTCGTGCTACTTGCAACATGTTCTCCACTGAGGACTCCCGATTCGCGCATCTTCCATAATAGCCTTACCATATCATGCTGACGCCGTATTGAACGTCAAGTTACTGGAACTTCAAATATATGGAAAAAAATTGTTTGTTAGTAGACATTGCTTCGGTTACAACGATAACAACTTGAATTTCAGACCGCGTATGGGTCAACTAATATGATATGTTTGCCGATTTACCATCTAAATGATTGCTAACGATAAGAAATGACCGCTTTCTCACCTATACACCGTTGATATTTACCACAAGTTTATCGAGAAACACTTCCTTTCTTCTACTGGAGTGGGTATTCAACGAGCTTGAACGAGATACTAGAAAATACTATATTGCGTATCGGTGTTTTTGAATAATATCGTTTACTGAGGGACATTCTATTAATGCTGTGAAATCAAAGGACATCTCTACAGGTAACGAGGCAAAGCAGTAGTTTCGAAATCGTTCGATGAAGTCGAACTCCGCGGGAAGATTTTACCTTTCCATACGCGTCGTACTGTCCGCTAAGTCGCTAGTCAGGCTGTTTCAATACGAGCGGGCACAGAGCCATCGGTGATTTTGCATTGATGTTATCTTCAGAAAGCGAAATCGCCGTGCTGCTTTAATGCTGGTACATTTGTAGACGAATTTTAGGCCGGCCTGTGAATTGCGCATGCGCTAAAGGATAGTTTTCGTGAAACTGAAGACCAGCCATCGACTACGACGCCTAAAGGCGATCGCCGGCAGAACCATCATAGCATTTAGTTAAGTTCTCATTGGCAGACAATACTATGACAATTAGGGGATGGGATGAACATAGTTCTCAATAATTATCCTATGAACGCACCTCACGTAACGGAAGTTGCCTTTTATAATACTTGAAACACGCACGGCAATGCCAACCATAAACGTAGGTGTCTTTAAATTGCTTCAGGAATTATAAGCACAGAGAATATGCTCTATTAAATTCGTAGTTTGAAAAGTAGTCAGTACAGTTGAATAAAAAAAAAAGCTTATTTCGTCCATATTGATACTTAGATACTATTTCAATTCTTCCAAGATTTATCCTTATCAGCAACGTGTCCTAACTATGTCGCAGTGTTTGCTTTTATTAATACTGACGTATACGCTTGTAACGCTATACTAGTAATTATGGCTAGAACTTCAATCACTTTTTCACACACAATACAGATTAACCACATGGCTTGTCCTTCGTTTCACATGGTTCTGCAAGGAACTCTTTTGTTCTTAGATCAACTATACGCTATTAAGTAACTACACGGAAAAAAAATCACTTTTACTGGCTGCCTAAACACTAAGAGTCTCCTACCTTTAGGGGTCCTATTAGTGAGCGACACAAGTTGTACCATTTCTACAATAGCGATGAAGACGAGACAAAACTATCACAAGAGATTATCTTCAAATACGTCCGTCGTCGATCGGCTTTACTGCATCGACTCACATAATCATCATGTGTTGGGGGGCTAAGGCAGTAGTTATCGACTATAGCAATGGCTATACTTAGTATTTTCATACACAAATTCTTTTATTTGTTGTTACCCGCAGAGGGGCAATGAACAAACCTAAAGTAACGTAATGGCCTATCAGATAAGTGCTCTTCGGATATTACTTGTTTTCATCAGAAGCTTCAATATCAGCAAGGACAGGCACGCAAGCTGCGACAACAGAAGCGCACCGTTAATAAATAGCCGCGATGATGTATTGCTGGTAACACTAATAAAATCGTTAGAGTTGGATACGTCCAGGAACAGGGAGTACGAGACTACTAACTAGTAGGACGATACGGCTTTCGCCTGCGCCTACCTGTACATGTACACCCCTTTTCTGAAGGAGGGCATTAAACCCAAGCATTCACTTAACTATTAAAATCACTTCCATTTTTAATAAAACAACCCCTTCCCCCTCCCCCTCCCCCTCCCCCCAGGAAAGGGAAACACGCTCACACCTGTCTGGAAGCGCACTACTTCACTGATTTACGGCATTTACAACTAAAGGTCAACACGTACAGGCCGTGATGCATAATTTATTGACCCATTCTAATCTAGCACGACCACAGTACGTAGATAGTAATAATGTCCAGGACTCATGAGATCGTCCTACTAATTACCCACATCGAGCATCTGATGCTGTACGGGAGGATAGCTAATTCATATTTTTAGGTTTACTGCAGTAGCGATGACATAACATCGGTCGGTAGCGCCAAACAATATGGATGAGTTGAATAAACAGAGCAGAATGAAGGGGGTGCAATCTACAACAAACATTGGACCTGTTTAAAATCATGTTGCAGGTAACGAAATTTTTTCACGTCACGACAGTAAAAAGTTATCGATTAGCTCGTCATACACAGACAACGTATGCCGGACAAAAACAGTCCCTCTTAAATTATCATTTAATGTGTAGCATCGTAAGGAGGTGCTGCAATGTAACGTAAAACTCCAGCCATTGTCCTGTTATAAGTATCTCACATAAATTACTCGTTTTGGGCGAACTCTCACAACGTGGGGTCATATGCCACGCACGTTTCCACATCGATGTGCGAAAGAAGATAGAGCACGTCGAAAATTATACCGAAGAAACTACAACGGTATCTCAGTACCTCAGCGCAACAGACAAAAACAAACAGGATTTACAAAAAAGGAAACATCACGCGAGTTGTCCAGGTTGCTTTCGCTGATGTGTCTGTTGCAGTAACCGCCGCCGGTGCCAAAGGGTTTATTGAAAGGGTCAACAGAGCAATATTTATTTTGCATTTTGATGAAAAATGGTTTGCTCCCGGTTATCGTCGATTATCTCCCGCCGCATCACGACTTTCTAATGTTTCTCCGCTATTATACGATTTTTAAGATATTTGCATTCGTTTGTTCATACGACCCATTTTTCAGCGGCGGAAGAAACATGGATAAGAACGTATGAGATCGGTCTCGGCAATAGTTAACGACGCAAGTATCTAGGGTCACGTTGTGAAAGCCGATGCTCCATGAAAATATAGAGTATAGGATGCTAGACGTAGTCCCTATGATTAAATAGTCAACAATCTGGCCATATCGCAGTTGTCAGTAATGCGAATTGGTCCATATGAAAGCGACTGTTACCTTTTTGTTGGAGGAATAGCGGCTTAATTCGGAAGGCGCGTCAGGTTTAGCTGTCCTCGACAATAAAGCTAATCATTTTGACAGAAAGTATAATATTTACATAGCTTTCCTATAGCAGGACAAATCGATACTATCATCTAACACAGTGGCGTAACGTTTGTTGTGTGTTAAGATACATAAAAACCCCACCGATCGCCGCTAACCATCTCACGTGGTCATTCTTTAGACATGGCCAGCTTGACAGGCAGGTGCAAAGGACATATGCTTGCTATCTGTTTAGCAACGTACATAAAACCTTCTTTAATCACCCATTCATCGTTGTTAAAACAGGACCAGCGCCGTCATCACCTCGGCTGCAAACTGATAGCTCCTTAGACAGTAACTCACACTTTTCTCCGTACTATCGTCCATGGCGTCATAATTAAGACAAGACAGCTTCGTCTATTTTCTAATAGATGACGCCATATGCTGGCTTTAGGCATACACCGGGAGGGGGCTAGCCGTTTCAATATGGATAACGACCGGCTGAGGATGAGTTACTACTTGATCGAGAATACACTCGACATGAAGACGAATATCCTTTAAGGTGATTTTTTTTCTTCATTCATGACCACTCGTATATCCATAGGTGCAAACAAATCATCAGAAAGAGAAGCGGAAGTTTCGAAATCTATAGAGGGCTCAGGCGATAATATATATACTAGTTCTTTTGTGACAATTGTCCCAGTGTTAATCTATAAAGATGTGCAACATTTACACGATACCGTCCGTGTAACGTAACGGGATTTTTTTTTCGATAAAATCTTCGTAAGATATGGAGATACGCCTATACGGGTGCCTTCGATCGCAGGGGAGACGCACAACAATAACCACCTATTGTGAGCGATCTGTTTGAGCAGCAATAGGCTCGCATGCCCGAGCTGAAAATGGTACTTGTCTATATAAAGGGGACTGGGATGGTATAACCGAACTATGCATGATAAATATTATGCACTGCTTCACAGCATGTCCGATGTTAGCTAGGGCATGATCGCATCGTGAAACAGTTACTTCAACCGCTCAACGGATGTTTATTCTATGAACGGCGCCGTCCTCGCGTCGAAGAAGGTTAAACTAGTACCCCATTGGCATTATCACTACTTCTTCAATCAGTGGTAATTATCACGGGTTGGCCCAACTCCTGTTAGTTAAAACAAATGCCAGGGCCTTGACAACATGCCTATGTTGATGGTCACGACAATGCTGATGGCGTTACGACTTGATGGCGCTATATCTCAGCCATTGGAGACAGAAATAAAAGCGTTTGAAGCTTTAATTTGGCTAGCTAATAGCCGAGTCGAGGTGACTCGAACTTTGAAAGGGTCGCTGATACAAACGCCCGTTCCTTACCGCCCAATATATGCATACGCTAAACAAAATGTACAGAGAAAAGGTCACGGTGGAACCTAAGTAAGTTTCACATATTCAGATTTCTCTAAAAGCCAACGGTGTCAACAAGGTGATTCGGTTATAATTGCGCGTATTGAACATTCCAGAAAGGTTTACTTGATGGGCGCTATCTGTAACAAATAAAACAATACTGCGGCTCCACTTCAATGAATAGTCTGGCGATATGTCTACGTCTGTTAGCTTGACAACGCGCTATGCTTTAAGGATGACGCTGGCGTTGACTGTTCGCGTCTGGCATAGATAATTTCAGTTACGGCTTGTGAAACAACTAGCACGCGCCTCGAGCCACTTAGTACTCTCCCGCTTTATGTTTATTGGCATGACACCTGTTCACGGTATACGTGTACTGCCGGAAGCACTTCAATCCTTCGAACTGCGTATGTGATTTATCGTGGGGGCCGGAACCGTGACGGTATATATATATATTAATATACTATTACATGGCATATTAATTTCATGTCTTCAATGCTTAATTAACATCTTAAAACTGTCGATACTTACAGTTAAATGTTGACTTTCGTTTCACTTAAGTATGTCAACTTCAGGAAAAAAGTTGACCATTGCTGGTAGGTTTCGTGTTAAAGTATTTATTGTACGATAGGAAATCTAAAAATATATAAAAAATAGGAAGCTGGGACGGAAGCTATCGCCATAGGACAGGTCCAACTAGGATCTAAGAAGTTACCACCCAGCGACGGCAATGTCAAACCAACGGGCGGATTAATATCAACTCTTCCCTTTACTACGTCTTATTTTTACACTGCATTGATACATAGCTTTTTTTTTTTGTCGATTCTGTTTAATGTCATAATTTCCCAAGTAAAGATCCGTTTGTACTGATTGCGGCGCTAAACGTTCAGAATTCTTTCGATGCTATTCAGAAAACATGGGCGCATTGAGCTATCAGTTACGCCGGCTCTGCCGTTACCAACTGTACCACGCAACTCATCGAACTTTCTTTATTGAAAAGTGGCCAAAGTCATCAGTAGGCGTTTATGGCTGGCCAAGAACGTTGCGTCGACGCAAGAACGTTACGTAACAAAACGTGTATATACATGAGGAAGGTCTCAATAAAATTGCGATTCGTCACACCGAATCGATGTAAGATCGCTTAGAAGTCAAAGGGAATATCACTTACGTAAGATCTGTGCCTTGGTCTGGCCACGACAGGTGTTTGACGTAAGGATAATAAAACACATAGGAACTGCAACGTGTTCACGCATTACAAACGCTCACTCGTGTCCAAATGTACACTATTATACTGATTGGTTTACCATTGCCCTGCTGGAATGAAACCGTCGCACAGCCATTGCCGATGGGCCTAAGGCCCGTAATTCTAGGCTGATCGCAATAGACAGAAACGAGATGTAATACAGTATTTTGTTAAATATAGACTGGACATACGCGCACGCGATGTGTATAGCATTGTTAGCCTATCTGTGGCGTAGAGCGCCATTGCGAGCTGCACTAGCGCAATACATATGGTATCAATCGATTTACTTAGGTAGACATGGCACCTACGTATAGTTAAACGTCTGTCCATCGTACGGCGGCAGCGTGCGGTAGTTTACGCCTTTAATGGGTGACTATTGAACAAGCTCCGCTACGCCTGCGTTGTTATCCTGCCTAGTTGATCTTTATTGGACTCGTTTCTATTTCAGCACGACACGGTACACATGTGTAGATCAATACATCTATAAATTCATTTTCTCGTTTACCGACACCGCTGTCGCTGGCGCCTTCCACCGCCACTGCCATAAAGGCGCCTGCTAGCTCTCCTCGACAAACGCCACGTATATCAACATTATCAGTCCTTTTTGGTGGGACGTCCTACAATAACGGAGTCGCTTCCTTTCATTGTTGTTGCCGCCAACGTATCAAAGGGTATCAGAGAAAGGTATCAGAAGGATCACAGCAGAATGCATTCTAAACCATAAAAACATTAGTTTCGCGTTTCCTATGTCTGAGTCGTAAATTTGATTTAGACAATCGCTTCTGCTCGTGGTTATTCAACATGTTCATAATGTGCCGACGTCGTAAAGTAACCAGCGCTTCTGTGTGCTTTGTACATACATTACCTATGTGTAGTATAGTAAATCTATGGCTATTTGTATCCGTTGCGCCTTGGGAAATTGTACCTAAACGGCCTCGTTTTTACAAAATTTTCCAACTTCTGATTAATAAACATATGGCTAGTGAAGTCGTAAATGTCTCTAAAGGCTCCTTCTTCCAGTGGATCCAAGCCACAGTTCGGACGTTTCGAGCGTTTGTTTGCATTGCGCATTATTGTTCAGAACCCGTTTAGGATCGCTTAAATTTTTTATGGAAAAAATATACGTCTAACAAAAACAGTTGTGGAAATGACGTTCGGGGAACCAAGACGACCAAGCGAATGTCTTGACACCCTCAACGGCGTTTTTCCATTTTCTACGAAAGTTACGCTGCTGGCCAGAAAAATCCAGCCCCTATTACGTACGGATTATTTTAAAACGATGGGCCACAAATGATAGCATTGCAGCCTGATATTGTAGATCTATATATTGATTACGATGGTACGATATACACGTGTCCTTCTTTCGCCGCGTTTTTTTTTGCTAGCAGACGCAAAAGTTCCGTCGTGTCTCCAACATCCCCTAGAAAGGAAAGCAGCGATTAGAACGATAAGACGAAAGTGTTCGCCGTTGTACGAAATATCATCAGAAGAAAATGTAAGTCAATTACCGAATCAGACACGCAATCGGCCACGAATGAATCGAATTGATCGGACCAACGTGTTGATAAACGTAATATGGATACGAAAGCACTCCAAATCATGCTTCGACTAGACCACGATAAAAATCTGGTGTTTATTGAAAAATCAAAATAGGAGTATCGATCGATTGCTGATGTATTACTGAATAAAGACCAAATTCGAAGGCTGTAATGAGCCATAATGGTCGTTTTTTTTTGCTATCCATAAGTTCAGCTGAGAACTAAGCTATGAACGAACGCGAGCCGGTATCGTTCACCCATGGCTGATCGATACTTTCATCAGTCAGCCGATAAGATTCGCTTGGCATTATCTGTCCGTTTGATTCGTGATAAGCCTCGGGTAACGAGACGAGGGTCTAGATATACATCTTGCATAACTTTTCTAATCTTAACTAGGCGGTTCGGTAGTCAATTTTAGAGTTACATAAATAGTTCATATGTAGATATGTTAAATTTTTTTTTAAACTCACGGAGTTATCTTCAATCAAATGTCAGGATCGATCACTGGCTGACATTGATCACTACGTTAATCGATTAGATGAAGTATCTGTGTCGGACTGCCGAAGCTGTCGACGACCCGACATTATAACCTATCGTTGCCATCAGCTTTACCTAAATCTGACACACATCGTTTAGTCATTCAATTACCGATCAGTTTTTCTTCGAAACAGGCGATTTCCAAAGAAACATATCAACAGCTCTACGTTGAATGCATGAACGCGATCAGTCCGCAGTCTGTTGAGGGTGAATCGGCAATTGAAGTCGATCCGAGAAATCGTCTTCCGAGTGCCGACTGGGAAGTGTCGAGGTCCGATCATGGTCCTTCTGGACATGCAGGAACATAATAGGGATATTGCGTATCCATATTACGCTCATGTTCGAGTATACCTTAAAATTTTCTATCACTCTACAGTAACTACTACAGCAAAGCCGATAGTCCCCGGCCGATTTCGGATGGCAAACAAATATGCCGCCAGTGGCCACTGTAAAAAAAACACTATGTTTTTCGTGCTGATATAATTCAATATACCGCAACATGGTGATTTTCGTTAACTGAACAATGGTAGATCTTTGTTGTCTTGTTTGTCCACAAAAAGGGTACACCCTTCGTACTAGCCGCAATCATCTGAGTGATAAATATTTTTTATTTTGCGGCGTTACGGGCTTCCAGTACACACAACATTTCCCAATTTCCTAATGTATGGTCTTTGCTATAGTTGATGCTTTTACTATGTAGACTAGTTGTTTTTGTGTTGTCTAGAACGTTGTGAATCGGCCTTTTTTTTGTGTTCGTGAATTTTTTGCATGAATTTCGCTGATAAAAAAACAACACAAAGCTCATACCTGTGAGTGTTTCAGTAAAAATTAAAAAAAACTATCGTTAATTAACATTACCTAAATGGAGTAGGTAATCCAATCCAACGCGTACATCCGTTATCTGAAATGAAACAGTGGTACAACGTCTGCTGTTTAATGTCGGATGTAGGAAAAAAATCGCAGGCTGCTCACACCCGGCTAGTAAGATGAATTTTGTTGAAGTTCCTAGAGCCTAAATTAAATATATTAAAGAAAGGCGTTTACAGGCGTTACTTTTCCCGTTAAATATCCGTGCAGCATCTCTGTGGACCGCTATATTCCGTAATTCGAGGTAATTGACCTGAGCTGGTTGGCGTTCGCTTCTAGCCCTATTATCGACTGTTTGTCAACGCATTGTCTCCATCGCGTCCGTTACTTACGAAACCGCACTGCCTACAGGCTGTATCTATTTGCATCACCATTTGTTTTTGTCGGTGGACCAGTCGGCGCTATTCTGTAAAGATTAGAAGAGCGGTGAGGCGGGGCGCTATATTTAACCAGATCATATGTACGGTTTGTATGTACGTCTACCTATGTAGTACAAATGGTGAAATTGTATTCGTTTTTTCTGCGAAACACACATACGGTCGCTACGCTAGCCGAGTGAAAACAGGAATTACCCGACAATTTTCTGATCACACTATAAAATGACGTTCTAAAGGTCTGCCTCAGAGCTCTCGACGTCGTCTAGATAGGCAGGCGCTTATTCCTGATAATCCTGCCGTTCGTAGAGCTTTTACTTTTGCCCTTACCTCCCGTACTAAGCGATAGTTACGCGCAGTGGTCAGGGTGCGACGTTCCGACGGGGAAGGGGCAAGGCCAGACGGGATGCTACAGTGAGAATAGGATGATATTACATTGTGTTTACCGAATGGCGATGAACGAGCAAAAACTGAAAACACTGCGCCCCGTCAGCTACCAAACAGAAACATAATTACAAAGGGGCATTAATTCCGACCAGCTTTCTGTTACGGATTGAAGGATTTGTCAACATGCGACAACGTCCATAACGCTGGAAAGCTAGATGGAGAAAAAGGGCGAGGCCGTCGGTGCTGGCATGCGCTGACGACCCATGGGTCAGCGCCTGTATCCAACTCGTTTTCGCTCCTTTATGAGTCTCTAAAATGTCGAGCCCCGAACAATATCAGTGCAGCGCAGTCGGCACAGCACACGAGCTCGTCTTTTGTATTCATGTAGATGGCGACACCAAGCTTCACACATGTAATTACTGGGATGCACAAACAAACGGGCATTGAAGGATGGGTGGACAAACTGTGGTAGAAATGTTGGCGAACGCTTGTTTTGTCGAAGTAGCTATTCGAGTAGATCCGTGCTTCAGCCGCTTTTCGCTTTGTCCAATTAATGGGGTCTGGACCGGAGGCGGCGAACTAAAGGAAGATGTCGAGCTGCGTTTGCGAAAACAAAAACACCAATAAAATGTGGTCGCTAACGGCGGCAGCGACAATAAGAAGATGTAGAAAAACAACAAAAAGCGAATTATCTAAGCAAAGCAAACATCCCGACAGATAATTGCATAAGTAGTAGTAGTAGTAGTAGTAGTAGTAGTAGTAAACGTGGCTTTGATGTGAAGTTCACCAGATGACACTCAGTAGCCTAAATTCATTAGGGTGCCGCGAACGACGGTGGGGGAGAGGTACTAAATTGGCCTTCGGTTTGAATTACGGCGGGCATATTCTCAGATCCTGAGCATTACTAATGGTATAGTAGCAGACGACGAATTAGACAGACCGCAAATAGGCGTCAGTCAAGGAGATGAAAAATACTCTGTACTTAGAAGCGATTATTATCCGTGCTATTACAGCATCTGGGTTGGCATGATTATAACGTTGTACCTACTATTAAAACAGAAGCCCAGAATGATAAGCAACAACAAACAGAAACTAGATATCGCGTAGCTGTTCATGAAAAATTGTACAAACAATGTCGCTGAAGAAGCAATGGGCCACATACAAATTCTGTATAATTGTATTTCAAGGAAACTGTGAAGCTATACAGTAGATATCACACCGAACTATAAGCAAATACAATTGACCCAAACGAGCAGCACGCCCCTACATTAGTATTAGCAGAAGAATAAATTTATATAACAGAATTACTATAGATTTTTATCTTTTTGTGTTTATATAGTATCCATGTTCTATAAACCAATTCATGCGAACGTATATCCGGTACGTGTTGGACGCCTTGTAAATTTCGTAGAAAATACAATCACACCTGAACTATTATGGCGTATCATTCGTTGACAACTGGAAATCTGGATTTCAATTACTGGCCTTGTAGAGAAAATGACAATATTTTTCGATTCAGGGTCAAGAACTATGAAGATCGTAGACTAGTATACTATTAGGAGAAGCAGGCTTATCAAAGAAGGTGTGGGCATAGGGGCGCGGGAACGTTAGGGACCAGAATACAGGGAGAGATGGATAGACGAATTCCGAACAGCGATAGAAACTACAGCGACAAACTAATATGGAACTAATGTACTGAGAACCTTCTACAAGGTTATTTTGTGCGCGCAACGCAACAAAAAGGAACGTCTTCTATACAAGCAACTGTGTAAAGAGAACAATACAATCAAACCTGCACGCTTTTAGCATGCCCAGTAACTTCATCCAGTTCTTCGCGTTTAATGCTAGCGTCCAAGCCGTTCCGAAGTAGCCGTCACTACTTTAGACAGTTGGTCCCAACACGAAACAATGCATGTCTGCGTCCAGATTCGAACCCAGGCTAACACGTGTCCCTGAGGCTAACAAACAAACACTGCTGGGACACGAAGGTTGACCTAGAACACATCTAGCTGTGCGGCTACAAGGCAGCCTGGAGTTTGCGTGGTACTGTATCACAGATTTCTAACGCTAGTCCTAAAGGCTTCGTGAAAGAATGGAGCGCAATCAAAGGTCTCCTAAACACTAGTCCTATATTTTGAAACGCCAACTTTAGTGATGACGGGAAAAAGTCGTCAGTTATTTCGTTGTATTACCTTCAATCGTGTACACCAACTTACTAATATCAGATATGTTAAGATCAAAGCCAGACATGTCGGTGTTAACTAGTTGCTTATGCAGGTGGCCACCATTGCGATCGGCGCAACGACTTCAGACATAAAAAATTTTAACCGAATTATCGAGTAGCAGATTTTTGCCATTCGAAGATGGGGCGCACAAGTGGCTAAATGTCTGTAAAATATGACGTCAGCCATCTGGTACACTTAGCACTACCTAAATAAACACATTTATTCGGGAAAAAAAAAAAAAAAAGAGCAAAACGTTTCCACATACGAAACGAAGGAATTGAACTCTCGTCTTTAGAATGCCTGATGATATGAGATGACCACTATTATCTTCGTCTAAGAGTCTGTCGAGGGCCATGAACTGTGGATAAATATTATTAAATAATTAATTACGCTTCGGCGAAGTAAATTTAACTTCAAGTTAATAAGTATAAAGGTTTACATATAAGGCAAAGACGCAGATGAATAATAATATAGTCTAGACACGGTTTTGACTAAAAATGAACGTTACCGTTTTACGTACAGCCCAAACATAATTATATTAGGCAGACATCAATAGATGCGTTTGTACAAACGTCATTACGATGCTGAGACAATCGTTTTTATGGCTAGGCAATTGATTTGGTGCGTACGTCAGCCGCACCGCGTTCAAATTGAAATTCGTTTGCTTATTTACTAACGTACTTAAAGGCAAGAAGTGGAACAGCAGGAATAAACGTCAACTTAAACCTTAGCAACAAGCACAAAGGAGGTAAATTAACAATTACTATTTATTGTGCAAAGAACGTGATGGCAGTGATAATCAGAACGCGTTTGTTATTCTACGACACTTTGTTTATATATTCAGCTTGGCGATAATCACATTGTGACCGGCAAGCCATTTATTATAATTCAATGTTCAACGCCACAACACGCGTGGCTTCTTGAGACGCATTATAACATACGACGCAGCCCTATTGAAAGCTAGCCGCATTCAGGCAACGAATGAATAACTTTGTTCATTTATAGTCTATGCCGTTCTGGGAGAAGCTTCCCGGTTACGAGCGAATTGATTCATAGTTTTCAGAGCTCGAAAGCAGTACGTTTTTCTAACCTACATGCTATCCTCACCTTTTTGGTTGTAGCCAGATTAATAACTAATATATATTCCCTAATTATCACCCATACGCCGGTGGCATCCACAGTAACTCGTAAAAACTCTCAGCCCACCTCTACCACCTGACCACCACCTGCGGGGCTTCGATCTTTCTTGAGAGTACACGGAACCACCAGCCCTGGATTCCACCAGTTTTGTCCGCCTGAAAGCTCTGCAGAATATATACCAATTGCAGAATAAGAATTAGTATAACTCAGTAATCATAGTAGGCGTACGTTAAACGATCATTATAAGATGAAAAAGGGAATCTTTACGTATTTTCACTGACTAATGTGACAGTAGGTATAATAAGACAAAGATATTGAAGTTTTTTTTACCTCGCTAGGGCCGCGTCTCTCGGAAACACTCTGCTGACTTCGACTCGTTAGCCTGAAAGCTCATAGCAGTTTTGTTCTCTCTGCCACGCTATTAGCCTCTAAAATACAAACGTTAGTTGTCTTCGTCACGTCACAGTACATATTTATATAGATCACACACATCTTCGCTATCGTCTTGCTCGTAGGTCTGGATAGCTGTTATATTTGGAGCTTTTTGAACATTGGTGGCTTAGCATTCGCCTAATCAACACTCGCGTTAAATTTACACTTTATGACAGGAGAAACTGTTTATTGTAAATGATAGAATGATGATACTTAAAAAAGACTATAATAGTAACAGCTCTCAAAAAGCCTTTTTTGTTTTAATAGATCATGTGTGCTCTGAAGCTCACAGTGGTTCGTTACATCAGGACTAATCACATGATTCGTTTTTGTCCAATAACTCACTCAATTCTAGATAGTCAAAACCCCTAATCACATAGCCTACTGAAAATGCAGAGGTGAGAAAAAATGCTGGCCTAAAATCTCGGTCAGTACCTGTTTTTGCTTGACACCTAATCGAGAACCAGGCGATTTTTCTAAACACGTAGCGACTATAGGACAATGACAGATATATAACGTATCACTGCAAACGCGAACGGTGTCGTCTACGACCCTTCCACCCGATTGGCTCGACCCAGCTAGAATCCTCCTGTTAGAAAACTTTCATTTTAGGCAGCCCGCGAATATAAGGCTATATAGGATGTACGTTCAAGCTTTGACAGGCTTTTTATCGTAAAGGCCTGCGCGCATTCCCTGCCCTTGAATACGGTGAGAGTTAGTTGTTTCTAGAAAAAAGCAAAAAGATTACGATGGCTGAAAACGGTGTGGTGCTTTGGGGGGACTTGAGCGCGAGTCAGCTATGATTCTACCTATCCGAGCTCAATGAATCCCCGCCAAGATAAAAAGCTTTTCTGGCAAGAAGTTGACTTTTGATTGATGTTACTGCTAATTTTTATGCAGCTGCTAAAAATCTGAACAAACTTGAACACCTTCGACAAATTTTAGACAAAAAAAGCTCGAGAATTCTTCGACATAGCTATTTTTATACAACTGGGTTCCTGATACAGAAATTAACCCACCGTTTTGGTAAGGAGAATACCATATGCTAATTGGGTCGTACAGAGAAGCTGCTTTTTGAGACTGTTTTCGCTTTTTAGACTTACTGTAAGCTTAAAGTTTAATTGCGCTGCACTTTTTTTTTGTATGTGGTGCTATTTAGTGATATTTCAACGAGTCATTATCTAGCGAAACCTCTTAGCGGACAATCGCTGTTGAAAATTATTTACGGATAGAAAAACATGTTCGGACGAAAATGAGTGGCTTTAATTCTTAATTGAAGAGGTAACCGCAGTGATTGGATTGATTGAAAAGAAAACATAATCGTCATGAACGACACTTATATATTTAGCTGAAATCTACAACAAACAAAAAACAGCAACGATAAATGTTCACTTCAGGCGTGCCATTATGTAGCTAGAGCGGTCCCATCAATGGCCACCTATTGCTTCCTTCTATAATAGTCTAGTATTATGGATTCGATCGGTGACTACTGATGGTGAAGAGATCAGGCATCTCTCTAATCACGACACAGGAACTCTGACAAAATGGGCATTCTGTCATCGGTCGACGGCGCTTATCCACAACATTGTACTACTCACACTTCATACCGTTAAAGAGTTCATGTTGAAAGTAGTGAATTATAGCGTTATATACTTCGAAGGAACCAATAACAAAATATAATAAGCACTTGTCTGTCTGTCTGTCTGTCTGTTATAGAAACGGAAAATGAAGTCTTGCGGATAGTCGAATGTTGTAAACGATAAAACAGACGTTTTCAATAGATTCGGAAAAAGGTGACAATGCAAAGCTTTCCGTATATATATACGACGTATGACATCAAGATGAGTTGAATCCATTGCAAAATAGGCTCAACATGATACGTCGAAGGTTACTACTATACTATATATAATAACGTATGTAATACATTTATATAAGCGAAATAAAATGCGTTCAACAGGAAGGGAGCAAAATCTATGTAGCTATCCTTTTGCAACGAGGGTGGTTTCTCTTATTCAATCAACCTCATATCCTACGACTGCATGATCCTTCGTCGACTTCAGCGGTCGATTATCCCGTCGCACCAATTCCGTTAGCCTGCAGGACGAATTCGGTTTATTTCTTGGACACTTCCAGAAGGCTTCTCGACTCTTTTACTCCACTTGCCTATGTTTTTCTGTTCCACCTGATCCGTTCACGTACTAACGTAATGCCAATTCCAAAATTATGGACAGAAACGCAAGAAAAAAATGGTCCAGCTTGAGTTTCGACCATTTCCGTACCTAACCCAAACAGCTTATTTTTGGACATTTCGATACTGATATCCCCATTTCAATCGTATGTTCCTCAATTTCACAAAGTCCCACAACTGTCCCGTTTAACCATGAATCGTGATACATGCAATTTGTTTCAGAAACTTGGTCGTATTAGACAGCCCAACTTAGAATTTACTTTGTAATGTCTAGCAGACCTATTGACGCTCCCCGTTCGATCCTTTTGAACTTATTTCTACGTGTGCCATAGTTCTACAAGCTTTCCACACAAATGTAATGGAACACATCTAATCTAGTGTAATCAATAGGGCTTGATGATGGGAAGGGAGGCGGGTAATCTATGTATTTCGTCTCGTGACAATACAGAATAGGTTATCGTTGAGAGGTCAATGATGGAGTGTGAATTAGCCGATTGTATGTTCACGTAACAGTTGGCAATCAATCAATGATGAGCAAAGTCGTGGGCGGCGGAGCGATTGCTGGAAACGAATACGTAAAAATGTGAGAATGCCGAGAAATTTGCACAGGAGTCATGATTTTTGAAAATTATGGACAGATGCGCTAGATGTGGAGTCTACAAAATAAAGGGGAAAAAAGAAAACGATCTCGCAAATTTCGGTATGGCACTTACGTACCGTACACACGTACAAAGCGATATATTTGTGTACGTTTCAATGTTGTCCAGCTAAAGCTAACTCGTTAATGTGTTGTGGCAACTAAGAGTCATGCATGTTCTAGCTAATGCGATAAAACTAGTGACCCATTAAAAAAAAATGACGAAGCATATTGCTTCCGACCATTCGTTTTGTTTGTCAAGCTATTGCTGTCCAATCCTAACCTAACATTATATCGTTGCAAAGGTTATATAAAGATTGAAGTTACAGCCGTGTCCAGTATCAATAGTGACATCATTGTTGTATTTTATATACTACTATAAAGTAGACAGACTGTGATTAAAACTGCCGTCACCCTATGCTATTTTGAACGACGCTTACATTACGTAAAAAAAAACACGACAAAATGAATCTCAGCTACAGGTCCAACGTAAATATGACAATCGTCGTGCGCGTGGAGTCCTGTTCCGTTCACGAAACGTTGCGCGATGTCACCTCACGCCACCTCAAAGCCGCGAGAACGTCATCATCATTGGCAGATGCCTGAATAGCACGCTTCAGACCTTCAATGTACTTTGGTGTGCGTACATTACCATCATGTACGAAGTAGGTGATATTCGCTGGCCTCAAGTTGTGATGGCGTCTGAGACGGTACTCCGTTCTCCTAGATCATTTAGCGTTAGTGCCCCGCCTGGTTTGCTTTGGCTAAAATAATTAGTTATAAGATCACTGCCATCACCATCAACCTTATTCACTCGCAGCGACTCGATGGCTAGCACAAATGTTACGAAGCGTGACACGGGTAAATTTGTTACAAAAACACATGGAGCTGAGGTGACACACACTACCATTGGACACCCAACGACTACCGCAGTGAGAAGGGGACTGCTGTAGACCAAGCGCACCCAGAGACGACGAACGGTTTATGGAAATCGAGCTGTTCTATCCTAACGTACATGGACGTCTCTCCCTATGCATAGACGACATACAGCATCGTCATTTTGCATATATCTGTTTATGTAAATATGCTTGGGAATTTTGCTTATAATTTTTTCTTAAACTTTCCCCTGCTCTGTAAAACGAGTAGTAATGTTTTTGACTGTGTTGCCGTTACTTCTTCCGAAGATCTACTGCGTCGTTTGTACTCTTGCGTATTGGTTAGTCTTGTTTCCTTTTTGATAGCTGCTGCTGCTGCTGCTGCTGCTGCTGCTGCAAACCAGTTTAAAACTAAAACGCCTTTGATTCTAGGGATAGGACGATCATTGGTTGTAGCTTGATTTTATGTGTCTTTTCCGGTATCGTCACTAGTCAGTGCGACCATAGACATACACAAACATCGCAGTGTGCAGGCAATAGGAAAGTAGAGGGCGACAGCTGAGCAGCAGATCTGCATAAATGATAACATTAGATTCTATAATATTATAGCTGGTACGCGAAAGAAAACTCACTGTAATGCCTTCCTATCCCGCTCCCTGTGCGCTAGCGTTGGGTAGACAACAATCGAAAGGTCTAGTTGTACCATTTAGGAGGAAGCAACGTCGACAAGATTCGGTTTAACTGTCGCCTTTCATTCGCCCTACTGCCATTTAGATGGTCCGATCTGATCATTTACTTACTCAAGCTATACGATGGTCAGCTAACAGACTTTATCGGAGGGTCCGATGTCTTTCTTGTTTGAAGCCAAAAGTTTTCTTGCCAGGCAGACAGGCAACTGAGGACCTACCTGCACAGTCTGGAAGCAGCAATGCGATGGGGGCGGGACCTTAAGTCGGTAACACTGATTGCATGTTACATTGTTAAACAATAACAATAATGATAACAACAACGACAACAAAATGTCAATAAATTAGCAATGTGACCTGGCCGTCATCCGACGGTCGTCTGTCTAACCATTTCACCCTGCGTCAGATGACAAGAAGCAGCCGAATAATCGTCCTGTATACGAATCTATGTATCCTAATATAATGACCTATTCGTAATAGCCTACAACACCCAGATAACAATGGTTGAAGTAACAAGAAAAAGATGCGCGCCCATACACAGACATGCACGCACTAAGCTGATTGTGATCTACAACCCGGGTCCGTCGATGGCAACGACTTCGAAGTGGGCAACAAACCCTAATGTTAGCGTGAACACAAATGGCAATTGCAATATACTGCTACTATTTATTATTTCGATTATCCAAGTGTGTATAAAAGGGTGTTGAAAAGGTCATCCTCAGACATCGTTCAGAGGAGCGAGCAAGCGAATGACGTTTTCTGAAAAAACGTTCAGTGGACATTTTTATTTTTGAAAGACTATCGCTACGAGATGTTCGTCTGATAAAGAAATACTTGTTAGGAAAAAGAAGAGTGTCTACAGAAAATGGTACTAGTGGACCGCTGACTTTTGCTTCGTCTGCCGCCTGAGGGCTGGCTGACTTAGTACTTACCCTTCATATTTTTTCATTTAGGTAAGTGAGATATGAATACATGGTTAGATGCTATTCTGGGCTAGGACTGCGAAATGCCATCTACATCATACCGTTCAAATGCACAAGTTGGCCAATATGGTAGTACGCTATATAGGGGACTCGCTGAGATCGCTCAGAACGGTAGAAGCCAAGATCTTCAGAAATGGGCAGGTTACTAGTGGATGCGAGTACTTAGGTCGTCTGAACGCTCCGTGCTGATCATCAACCACAACCTCCTGCTAGCAGATGGCACAGAGTACTTGTGCATATCTCTATAGCTGCCATTTCCAACAGACACATGATCCTAATCAAGATAAGAGAAAGCATTATAATAAGTTTTGCCAATAAACAAATTGATAAATGTGACTAGATAGCCGAACTGCCTGGTGCGCACGAGAAACAATGGCTTATAAAGTCGCTATACGGCCGATAGCGTCTTCAGCTACGTTGAAGATGAACTTCACATTTCTGTTGAGGTTTGCTAACGCAATTCGATTCAGCCAGTGGATCTGAAGTAAATCACTTCGTCGGACAACAGGTTACTTTGGCCTGGGGTACGGACGCGTAGCATCATTTCAGGCTTATTTGAAGGCCACTAAAAGCATCTGAGTTGTTTTGCATTAATTAGCCCAAACTGCAAACTCAGCCGAAGCGCTATTTTTATGACGTTACTCGTTGATAGTCAATCTGATGTAGACACGGTGTCTTCTAAGTGGATTGTTTTGAAAAGACCACTATCGAACAATCGCCTTATGACACTACATGTTCGTTTCGTTGGAATCTACGTATTGCGTCCCACCTATTTCGAAGCTTCCTTTGTCAAGGGCTGGCGCTCATCAAGCGAGGGCGTTGTCTTCTCTTTTCATAGTCATCATATGTAAATCTTAAATACGGTTGCTCTACGCGCGTTCCGTAAAGGCCACTATCAAAGTAAAAAAAAAAAAAGGACTCAACACCACTGTACGTATATTCGTATGCATTTTGTTTTGGCCAGCATTTTAGCGCTGAGGTTCGGAGGGTTAAGCTGAAAAAAAAAACCCATTTTGTATTTTAGTCACCACTTTCATATGCATCACAAATCGGTGGGCTACAGGGTGCGCAATCAGTCTATATCTAATATAGTGATTTCTTATATTTGGACTACATTCAAAGCATGCAATTGTTTTTTTTCGAGTTGAAACCGTTCAGTAGATGAACTCGTAAGTTTTGCCTTCGCCTAAGGTTGGTTATGGCGTAAATGATGAAAATTTTATTTCAAAATTATTATCCTCGATGGATTACCTAACCCTATCGTTCAATTGTTGACGAATCGTCCACGGAACTCGAGCATGCGTCCTATTGTCACAGAACAACATAGTCTTATTACTGAAACATGTACTCCGAAATAATTGAACTGTTGTAATCTATGAGATTAATTGTAGTCGTTCTCTAAACGCTTCAAATATAAAGAAGTTAACTTAAATTAGTGCTTCGTATTAAAGGACGTCAAATGCTCTATGAGAGCAAAGGCCCTTCCGTATTAGGGTCTCCCTTTGGAGAAGGACCTTGATGGCATAGGAGGACAAGCACTTGTCTGTACTGACGCTCCTCAAAGGAGCAGACGTCCCTCTTAGTCCTATATATATATATATAGGGCTTATGCCATATTTTTCCGGACAGGTACATTTTCGAATCTAAAGAGTTGTCGATAGCGTTATTATTACTATTCCCTTAAAATACGTACACTTCAGTTAATTGTTTGATTCGCAGAAATGTATATGACTGATGTTGAGTTGCTTTTAGCTGAGTGTAGGAATGAGTGTGCCATTTAAATAACCCACAACTTTCTCTATAGCTGTCACCTAAGATACTTCTGATAGCTGTGTTTTGACGTTTACAGTTGTATTAAACTTCCTTTTCGACGGTTGCGGACCTTGACGATTCGATCAACGGATCCGTCTCTCAGTTACTCGCCAAACACAGAAACATTCGATACTGATCCGGATGCCGGTGGACGATTCGTTGCTTCAACAGGGAATCCTCGGTGCGTTCTCTCATTCAATGGACAGACGCCATGGCGACCACAACGCTCCAAAGACGCAACGAAGAGTTTATTTTGGTTTGCATCCAACTGTTTCTACGTTAATTATTATGGCCGTTCGTGCGACCGCTGCTTCCTGCTATGAAGCAAGTTAGCGTTTCTTGCGTTTCTATGCAAACTAGAGTGTAAACATAATGTTAACAGTAAATAGAATCTATATGTAGAAATATAGTATATGCTTCGCACTACATAGCGTTTATTCCTCTTAGCCTGGCATAATTACGTGAAATGTTTTGCGTTATGGCCTTTTCTGCAGAAATTCTAAGGTAAAACATTCTTCCAACCGGTGACAGTTTGTGTCTACTATCACAGCAATGTAGTAAAAGCTCTGCATTACTTTGTGCATTTAGTTACGCAGACTAAGCTTCTACTTAAACATGACCTCCACGGGCTAAAGATAATGTCGGGCTATTTAAGCTTGTTGACGTATGTTTTGTGAGATACACTTCATTGCGGATGCAGAGTGCACAGCGAGCTTTCGTCATCATCGCCAATGAGACAGGTCTTCATTAGTCTGCTAAGTGAATAGTAGAAATATGGCAGACATTACGGACGACATGGACAACGGATCGTTCATACCAGTTCATTGTCGCGACGATGCTGAGCTAGAAAGTAATGATGCTATGCACCGAATTTACATAAGCAAATGTGATTGATGCGAACAAACGCAGATCGGCACGAAGATCTATTACCCCCTTCCCCCATAAACGCTTACGTGTTCTCGATTACAGAGATATGGCTATGTTCTGGACGTAAGCCAGGGTGCAAATATTTATATAGCTAGAAAATGCTAGTAAACGATTTAAGACAAATAGGATATTGGTTGGACCTATTGGTTTAGGACTTACTGTTTCGCACTCGTTGTAGATAACACATCCTCATAGGAGCCCAGCCATCCAATTGACTACCACATTTGATTTGCTGTCGTCAAAGCTTTTCTTTCGTGGTGTCTGAGGCAGTTTTTCGCTACGAACATGGCAAGGCGTATCTATAGCGGGAAATTTTTAAAGATCTCAGAGTCGGAACTGCAAGAAGGAATACCGCCCTTGAAATTTTAAAACCTCCCTCTAAAAACGTTAGTGACGTAATTGCAAATACCAGTGCAGCTTAGTCGAAAACGGGGATATCCGCCGCCTCTTGTGGGCGCCTACTCGGTCAAGTCGTAAGTAATTGTATGTGTGTATATGGCAAAGAAAAAAGCCAGACTATTTTTTTTTTTTGTGCAGACGTGAAATACTACGTATGAGGACAGCTTTCTATTTTCCGAACGTAGGAACCATATTCATGATTCAATAGATAGATTAGCTGAAACATTTATCACGACCATTTCTGATCTCGCATCTCAATACGCCCACATAAGAATCAGATGACTCGCCTGTAAAAAGTGTCTCGTTCTAATAGAAGCAAGCGGTTGCTTGAATTGCGACGGCACAGCAGGCCAGATCATTAAGAATTTCTTTTAATTATTAATAGGAATAATAGTTAATTAATATAATAAACTAATAAATATAATAATAAATAAAGTAATTATATTATATGCTGAGTAATGCTGATTAGTCAATGCCAATATTGGTAGCAGCGTCTCAGCTGCTGTTGGTCCTGTAACGCTCAAAAGCCGACGAAGACTTCCCATTGACTCGTGTTCCCATTTGGGCTAGAGCCCAACTCGGTCAACTCGTGCAATTTTTTCACTGCGTATTTTCGCTCGGACAAGGTATTGTTACCTCGAGGTTATGGGAGTCAGCTGCGTTAAAGGGGATCAAATGAGATAACGCTTCAGCTGAAGGAAGACAATTGCTTTACAGGAACGTGTCATTATGTAAATGCTCCACGTACTATCAATGATCGTATTAACAAGTAGGGCCTATCGCCTTAAATTAGTAAGGAGATAATTAGAAATAAATGTATATATTTGTCAATTAAACTTATCACTAACGTTCAGTGAATAATCATATTGCCATTGAACTTTTTTCCTAACGATATTCGATAATTTATTTTGACCAGGAAATAATTGGCAAAAAATATTTTTTATGCGTTTCAATTTCAAAATTTATATGTTGGTAATAGAAAAGTGCTCGAGTGTTGACTGTCCTAAACTAATTCTAATTAAATACATTTTTACTTAAAAAATTGTGCCTCAAAATGGAATAGAAATGATTTTTCAGGCTATATATATATATATATATATATATATATATATACACAGGTTGTATACAACATAAGGGACGTCGCCTTAATCCGCTACCATCATCAGTTATGTGTAGTACCAATTATATATAGATTATATATACATATATATATATATATATATATATATAGTTTTCAGCAGGAGTCAATTAGAATCGTCAAAGATCCCGGTAAACCACGTTTTTCACTCGTGAGTTTCTTATGGTCTTTTATAGCTTTTATAGTTCAACTTTTATGGATAAAATCTAAAACAATTACAATGCTGAGATCAATATGTGAGGACATACATTTGTTACGAGAGTTCTTCTGAGTCGCAAATAATGGACACAAAGAATCAATTGCTTTCGGCGCAAAACCGAAGAGTCATAAATGAGGCACTAAGAAATTTCGCCCATAAAGCTCGGTAGATAGACGTGTATACCCTCTCTCGTATGGACAACGACCTACGACTAAATGGGTCTGTTTCTGACAACGGCTTTGAACGGATTTCTTTCAAAATGAACCGATTACAGTGAATACAAAACTCTCCAGAACAAATGTTTTTCCGGAAGAGAAAAGGGAGGCCATTGAGGAAATCACTGAACGGGCCACAACATTTTTTAGCTTAGTCTGAAAATCTCTATTTTCTTCTACTTCAGTTTTCAATTTGCCATAGCATATTTTATTGCAAACGCATCCCGAGGGTAAGTAAGTAATAAGCCAAATATTGAAATACGAAAATGAGGAACAATACAATGAAAATCTTATTTGAAAGCATTCCACTATATAAGCCGCATGATCTAGCGGCAACTATACATTCCAAACCCTTATAGTGCTCTTTACGGTAAACGGTCCAACAATCAGAAGTCTGCTCAACTTATGACGTAAAACGATAAACAATTAAACTGTAAGAAAAAGGGCAAAACTCCGCGAGTTACCATCTTTTATTATATATAATTTGTGTATGAATTAAACTGCAATAATGGATCTTACGTTAGTGCCAAGCCTTTATTGAAAGGAACAAATCGAACTAAGAGTTAATGCCAAACCAGACTGCAACGGACGAGATCGACTGGACGGGAAAAAATGAAATAATTTTAGATGAGAGAAAAAAAAAACAACTTTTCTCGCAGTTGATCGGCCTTCTTTCCTAATTTTACAGTCTACCATTCGTAATGATGTCAGCGACAGTAACACAGTCAACAAATGATAATAATACAACATTGAATCGGCTCAGAATCATCCGCTGTCTGTTATATTAGACTGTATTATGTACGCCTATATCAGAGGTAGCGCAGATGCCGTTGCCAATTTACCAGAAAGCTATAACTACGCGTACGAGCACGACAACAATAACAACAATGGTAGCAACAATAACGCAAGCAGATAAGACGATCCCTCTTTGTTCGATTTCTCATCTGAGGCCTGACTGATACCTTATGAATCATTAGTACAACAATGACAACTACAATGAATAGTAATTATAACATTACTAGTAGAGATGTAAAAAGTAAGGTTCTTTGCAGTTCTCGGACCTATCTTGTTCTACAAGCTGACGAACCCGCAGCTTCTTCCTTGTTACCACTAGCATGACCATTACCATCATCACCATAGACATCATCAATACTACATGTCGGCTGAAAAATGTTGTAACCATTGTAGTAGCGAAGGCAAAAGCTCGTCGTCAGATCGTTGGCACAGGCAGGTAGGCAGGCAGGCAGACAGGCAGGCAGGCTGAAAGGAAGGCGCAAGTGCGCCGTCCTAACTTGTCATATCGAGTGGGAAGCTATAGAGAACTTTCCTAGACAAAACGTAATCAAAACGTAATTTAGCTATTGGCGTTGGCCACCGAAAGGTCCCTGTAGATGCAGTATCATACTCATCGCTGATCTGAGCAGAAACGTCGGTATACTATACAATATTGCTAACAGCTATGGATGGAACTATAGACAGGCACCTATTATAGACATAAGTTTCATCTTTTCCTACACGAGACGAATGAATCGACGACAGATACGGTGAGCGTTAACGATGAGCTAGATGGGGAAAACTGTTAGTGGTGGAAAAAAGACATTATTGTAACGGGTCATAATTACGACTAACATGAATCTGTAGAGAAAGAAAAGTCAGCTTGTAGATCAGCCGGTTTACTAATAAAACGCAGAGAGCTTAGAGAGGTAGATACTCTTTGAAAACGGAATACGATTAACGACACTTGTACCCAATGAATAAAAATATCGCGCAGACACTCTTCTAAAACTCGCCAAAACATACAGTCTTCTTTGGCCCTACAAACTAACGGGGCACGGAAACATTCGAATGGCAGGATGGTGCTCGAAAAGTGTAATAATAGTTGCAGTGCATGCTGGCACAATGGAGCTAGTTAAGTAGATATGAGCAGATCTGACTCTCAGTCTATGGAAAGCAAAAGAGCGAAAGAATAACTATCTCAAGGCAATTCAGCACACAGGGCCTATGCTGCGTTGGCTCTATTGATAGTGAAATAGGGATCACAACCCAGAGAGAAAATCTGGTGACACTGTCACGTCCTGACGGAGGCCTGTGATGGCAATCGTAACAACGGAGTGGAGGTTGCAAATTCATTTTCAAAGACGGCATCCTTTACCGAAGAGGCCAAGGAGGGGTGGCGCGTAGTACTTCTGCATTCTAGCGAAAACTTAATATCGCTGCTTGTCATGAGAAAGATGCAGCCATGCGAACGGTGACACATTGATTTGCCAAGGCGCTTTTTCGACAGGATAATCCAGTTTCAGCTGATCTTTAGGCGATTCTTCAGGAAGTTAAACCGGCTGACAAATTACTCTAGGTCGTGTGACGCAGTATGCCTGTGTTACGTTACAATATTTGAGTTGACAGCGGCCAAGATTGCAGTTAAATGACGAGTATCTCACGGAAACAAAACAGACACTTTGCGACACGTGGCATAGGATGCGGCTATTGGGTACGGCTTGAGGGTACTCTCCCTGAACGGAATTTTCGCTCTTGGATTAACACATTGCAGATACAGATCATCATCATCATCGTCGTCGTCGTCGTCGTCAGGTGGCCAAATATCACATATTGCATCATGAATCAGATATCCTTGAAGTATCTTGAAGTCCATCCAAGTAACTAAATTACTTCAGGTATTCCCTGTAGCAAGCTTTTGCAGCTGACACTAACTATGGTAGTAAATTTCAGGAATTTATTTTTAAAGAATTGCGTCTTTCTCAAGGGATTTCAACTATATTATATAATAAGAGTCTACGGACAAGTACTATCCTACCCTCTTTAGTATTTATATTTATTTTATATTTATTTATTTTGCAGATATTTCCATTCTGCTGAGTTGTCCTGTTTACCTGAGCACGCTAGACATTTCGAGAAGTACTCTTTTTTTTATTATCATCATATTTGGCTAGGTTAGCTAAGAAATTTCATGTATAGGATTTTGCTTCTCAAAGGTCTATACAAAATGTATTAATAGGTATGCAGGTCGATTGTAGCTTAAGTTGCCGGTTAGCCAACAGTTTTAATCCCTTACTAATGAGCATGATTTCTTTAGAAAATGCGTTCAGAGTTGTTTCACTTTTTTTTTTAATTCTTAAGGAACAATTTTTAGGTTTTGAATGAAGGTGAACTACAAAATGATAATAATGATCGAAAGAAAAAAGAAGAATAGGACTTGGTTCGACCTGGTTATACAAGACAATTTTTAATCACAACGAGGTGAATGAAGGTTGCTGAAATATGGAGAAACGAAAAAAGTCGTCTTCTATTCAAAGAAAGATAGGGTTTGCACAAAACTACGAAGGAACTACCACTTTATAGATTTATTTGAAGCCAGCCAATATATTTCGATTTCTTAAATCTTTTTCTCAGATATTTTCTGCGAGCTATCTTCTTGTAACAGCATAGATACCTTATATTCTAAACTTAAAATGGCGCGTATCCAGCTGTCGAATATTGGATCCCTTTTATTTACGATTTGTACTGGAATATTGTGTTTATGTCCTGCCTTTAACCAGGCGTGCCCGACAACATTCACTCTTACACGATATTTCCGTTACGTCGTGCCGGCGGGGGCTACCGCCGGGTAGTATTGGCTGAAACAGACAACAAAAGTAGTAAAAAGCATACATCCAACCATCATGGGATCATCTGCTGCGACAGTTTAAAGTACGTTTTCAAACAAACTCAACTTCGCATTATCACGGAGACTTGAACACTATAGCTAGCCACAACTGTTCTGGCGCGCCGCAATATTGCAGTTAATTTTTTGACAATAACCAGTCTTTTCATTCGGCAGAGAAATATGGGCGTTCGAATGGTATAAGAGGGCAGACTTTACGATAGAAAACCCGATACTCTCACGCTTCTTTGTGCTACCCTGTTGCCGTCAGGGGCGCAGCTTTTAATCCCTCACATACAGCCAGGGCCGTCGTCCTCGTTGTTATTAATATTGGTGAATATGCCACGAGAATTCATTGCTACGGGAAAGGAGGAGAGCGTCTTACTTTCGTCGCTGTTCTTCATCGCTGCCATGGAGCGCTATCCGGTCAGCGTAAACGACATCAGCAACTGAAGTAGTCCACTTCAACTCATCATCATCAGCTGCTGTGGCCTTTGCTAAGGGTCCTGCTGCAAGCATTGCAATCATATAAGTGGTTTAGTGACTCAGCGGAAGTCAAGCAGCGAGAGCATGACTTGCCTATATGGATAGAATATGCTGGTCCTGCGACACCTGTGACCTTATTGTTAGTGTGCCTGCCGCCTTCTGAAGCTATCGTATGGGTTCGTATGACACGGCGAAGACGCAGCAGAACACTACACGAAACTCTAAGCATCGTTGCAGATACATTATAAATACATACGCAAAAATGATAAAATTGGGTTCCTACGTACACTTGTAGTTGGCTGCAGCTGAATTCGCCATTTGAGCTGATTAAGTTGTGGCCTTTCGTGGATATCTAATTGCCAATACGAACTTTCCACTAAGTAGCATCTGATTGTTCCTTTACTAAATACATCTACTGCAGTTTAGTGGTAGATGTATGGACCGGTCTAGCTAGTGTCCGTCACGTATGTGATCAGCGACCTTGAGAATGGGGAACTGCATAAAACGGTACGTGAATTTGTGTACGAATCATAAAAACTGTAGTACGAAAAAAAAATGACCATGTATTGTCCACTTCACATGTCCTGCCCTTCAGGTAGATTCTCAGCTAGTCCTCTCATCTTTTAGCGTCGTACCAGGTGTCAGCATGAGCAAGCAAAACACAATGACGACAGAATGCCGTAGCAGCGGCTATCCAACGACAACGGCCGACTGAACAGTCTGCTGCCGATCAATTAGTGGCCAAGCTAATATGACAGGCGACTTACCCATTGCTCGCTAGACCCCTGTCGAGATGCAAAGACCGAGGCGTGGACATACGATGGAAACGGGGGCGGTGGTGGGGTTAAGGAAGACAGCGTAAAGAACTGAGCAAATATGCTGACATTAGCCGGCCAGTCGGTAAGTAGACGAAAAAGCTATCAATTACTTCCGTCCGCCGTGAACTACATCTCATCTTATTCATATACGCACATAGGTACATTGTCCTCAACATAACATCGGGCCCACGCCATTGCCACTGTAGGCAATACTTTATTCAGGTTAGGAATGGCTTCAATGATGACGATGTAAAATCTAATCAGCTATAGCTGTTTAGCATCACCGCAACGATCATACGTTGGATGTGCCGCGCGTCGCCATGCGATATGCAAATAGGTAAACAAATGGACTGAGGGTGTAATTACAATAGAATAGGCGCTTCGTCTTAGTTTAACTGACAGAATTAGAGAAAATGGAGGCCGAAGGCCATTTTGTCAATGATACGTATGAGAATATCGATATAATCCAGTGCAAAATGGCCTGCCGTACGAGTCAGGGCTAATTAAGGTGCCAAAAGTTCAATCATAACTTTAACATGGCCCACAAGTTCGATCGTAATAGTCACCATCTTCATAATGAAGATTTATAGAATCAAATGAGTCGTGACCTTTTTAATTAAATTTCGCTTCTTTAGAACACTCACAATTGCGCATTCAGTTCAACTCGCGTGAACGTTAAGCTGGCTTCGAAAGGGTCACTTCGTCATATGGTGTCTTATTAAATAAGGATAATGTGAGGCACCATTAGTACCCCCGCACCAATGGTTCCCCTAATAGCAGTTATTGCATAACTCTACTGACTGACAAAAGTTACTAGTTAGTCAATAATTTTCTCGAATTGTTTCGCTATTTAAATCTATGACAAAACCCAGCTCCTATAACGTATAGAAGCATTCAGTGGACATGTTAAATGTATGTGAGAATGTTCTTTTGCCTTTCCCTTGTTCATATTTGTATCTTCAAGAATGGCTCAGCTCACGTAGCTGAACGTAGGCTACAGCCTAATTCGTACATTCTATCTTATCTTTCGGCAAAGTTGGCCCTTTCGGTTTCTGGCAGCTAATTCTCTAACTCGACCCAACGGCTGCTTAATTTATTGTCGTCAAATTTCGCATGGTAGGCCATTGCTCGAGAAATGGTCTCCACCTGTTCGATTTTGAGTTGAAAAAACAACAGCCCGTTTTTCATTTTTGTGTTTCGTTCATACCATTCAATCCTTCTACCCGCCCATGCTATAGAACTGCTTTTCGCTTGAAACAACTATGTAACTAGCACTAGCCATGATTAGATAAGAATTAGCAGAAAAACTTACTTTTCCATAGCTAGTTACTTTTAAAACTGTTCGTTTTCATGTTTTTTTTTTTTTTTTTTTTTTTTGACATACAATAAGGCCACGCGTTGTCAACTAGCGGTGTCGCTCAATGAGCTTATTATTTATATCGGTTTTGTTATTATACCTTCAACCTTTTTCCATTTCGACATTTTATACAGCTGTTGCTATTTTGAGACCGCTTAGAGTCAATCTATCAAACGGATATTGTTTTACCTAAGGTCGTCGTCGCTCCCGTCGAGTTCCGGATTCAGTCGATCAAGCGAACGAACAAGCGAGGTGAGTGCACAACTCTCGTTAGCGAATAGTCGAAGTTAAGCGAGACCTATCGTTTTACGGTCTAAGTCTTTTTGTTGTTTGTCACGCTTTTTGTCATATATGACGTAGATGAGGCAAGTTCTCGAAACGCTCGCTCACCCAGGGCATTCATACCCGGCCAAGAAACAGCCACTAAGTAATAAAAGTTAAGAATAGAGCACATTTTACTTGCCTAACGTTGTTTATAGGTGACCGATGTTAATAATAGTTGTGTTAGCCAATGGACGCCTTTGCAGGCATATCGTTTTTGGATTGGTCCAAGCTTGAATTGATGCGTCGTCGTTTTCTTCGCAACGTTGTACGCCTTGCGGCCTCTAGCGGATTTTCATGGTTTTTGCTTAATGGTCGTACATTGACATTGTCTCCGCGATCCCCTGTAAATACCTGAAGCGGATAACTAAAAAGTTGTATTTCTTTTAATCGTCTATCGATAGATTCCCGTTAGAGTGTCGCTTGTTTTAATAATGACGTAAGTCTTGATTAGGTATAATGAACGAGCCGCCATTGATTTAACGGCACGATTTGCTAACCTGTTGGGGTTCACTATGCCATATGGCCAAACTGATATAAAAAGCAATTCTTAGCTTGTGCGTATAGTAAAGACGACAGAGTTATTCCAAGATTTATCATGTTAAGTTCACTACATATTATTATATTAAAATTCTACACACACTGTTTTAATGGTAAATCAGCAAGTTTTTCTCAAAAGAAAGGAGAAAAAAAAACGGGCATGGTGCAAATCAAATTGAACACTTTTGCACTAAGCAAGGAAAAAGTTTCACTAATTAAATTGTTATCTACCTCGCATTTTATGCACGTTTTGGGCAGTGTCGAATCCAGCCTGAGTCAGGGGTAGCTGGTTGAAGTCCCGCTAACGGCCTATACTATACGATAATTACGAGTAAGTGAAAGACAACAATTTAAATTGGAAGTCGTTCGATTTTTTTCTACTAGGGCTTGTTGTTATCTGATTTAGAATGTGTCTGACCAGACCTAAAGGATCGCGTCGGAGCATCTTAAGATCCGGTGATGACAGAACCAACTTTGGTTAGCTATCTAATTGTTTCGTATTCTCTATTAGCTAATGAGGCCATTTTGCAAAGTAGGACTTCTACGTTCGTAGTAGCTCGCCTTGCTGCACGTCAGACGGCTACTAATAGCAGTTTTCTTTTGTTGTACAAGCTGCTGCTGCTTCTTCGTTGAAGTTCACAGCGGGAGCAATTAAAAATGTCTGTTTCAAATAAATTGTTGGAAGACTTTCAGACGATTAATTATGTGCGCAATAAAAGGCTACATGATTTATCATATGTATTCTCCTATTGCCCACACTGAGTCTGGCCAATAAAAGCGCCAGTCAACTCCGTTGATGTTCGCCCAATGAATTAAATGTATAGTCTTATGGAAATAATTTTTTACATTCTATAATCTTATGTAATCATCTATGCATGCTAGTCTTTTCCCCATGGCTATGCCATTATCTAAGTGATGGTTAGATATTCAGCCTAAAGTTTTGGCGAGATCCAACTTTCCATTATAACTGATAACCGGATTCTGCGTAGAGGCGATAACCCGAATCGCCGCCTTGCATGGCTAGGTACGGGCCCCCTCGCTTTATACTTCGATTCTCATGGAAGATCCTTTAAAGGTACTGGTGTCTTCAGGTAGTGTACACGTAATATACATCCGGGGGACTGACGCGCTACACGCCATACCGATGGTTATTAACTTTTCTTAACTATAACTACAATTACAATACTAAGACTGATCTAAATAAACTGTTGGGGATCTGATGTGACCTGTAAAAATCAGGACCATCTACAGCGATGTTTCAGCTCTCGCCCTTGGTCTGGGGTGCTCCACAGATTTCGGCTTTCATCTTCTAAACTTTACTGTTACAGAAATAAGCGCTTTTTCCAACGCCGATTAACACCACTGCAACCTCCAACCTCCCTTGCCGTCAGAGAACACCGTGTGCACTTTGTTAGTAATTCACTTAATAAATATTACTCAACTATGGAATAATTAACTACGTGGAATAATTAACTAATAACTACGTGAATAAAGCTCCATATTGCGGTGATAACAAATGAATCGCCTGAAATATCCTGTTACTTCATGAAGACTTTAGGAACGTAAATTGGGCTAGTCGATGACAAAAAAAAATGAGTGTTTGCCATGGACACTGAATTTTCGATAGAATTAGATAATAAAAAATGTATGCTTTTATTTTATTTAAAAGTGTTTCTTTAAAATAAGTTACTGTGGATTATTTCGAATCCACTGTATATTTTTCTAAGGATACGGGGCTTTCGTAGTTGTCTTTAAATTTACCAATAGTAACAAACTGATACTTTGTACAGGCAGAAATTGCACGGAAGTTGCACGGAAGACAGACGCTCAAGCTTATGGAAAGAGTATCAGATAAACCAGTACCCCAAAAAACCTCACTAAGCTGGCGAAGGAAACCTTGAAAGTCATCATCAAAGAAGTAAAGCTAGAGAGTAACGCGACAGCCAGTACAACCTTAACATATTTGACGTGTTCTTATGTCACGAAACAGAAGTTTTGTACCACTAAACTATTAAGATTCAAGTTTATAAATGTCATCGCAATGTAAGAATTCGTATTGGTTTGTCATCTATGTCATCATAACATGTAAGGTGTCCAAAAATCAAAAAAATAAACATTTTAGTTCTACAAGAAGCCCAAATTATACCGAGAATTTATCGCACTTAAAGAAAAATATGTTAATTTCTTTATGTATGCGCCAACTATCTGCGGATGCTTGGCGATCCATAATCTCTATTGAACCTAAGGCATCGTAGTTACCACGTATTACACGTATTTCGAATTTTACGCACGGTCTCGATAAACGTTGCTTCAAAGTACCAAGTGATGTATTTAGTCAATAGCTCTCTAAAGGTTTTTCTGCTGAAATAAGTGCATCACTTTAGCATTGTCTCGGCAAATGAATCTCAATTTATAAATCGGGCCGTTCCTCGAAGGACACGGCGCTGGAAAATCTTATCGAAGATTGGTGAAGACATTCGCCAAGGAAGTTCTGAGCGAAAGCACAGTGTGTGAATGGTGTAGGTATTTTAAGAACGCAGATTGGACTGTCGAAAACAAGTGGGTGACCAGATGTCGGGACCAGCAGGACAAGGACACATTGCCGCACTCGGAGAGGCTGAAAACTCTAACGGCCAAAAATTGGCATTTCACATACAATGTGTTACAGGATTATAATTCAAACACTGAAAATACGGAAACTGAGTAAAAAGCGCATCCCCATCCAAGCAAATCTAGCATACGTGTGCTATAATGCACGTGTGATGTGTAGAACTTTAATTAATTCATGCGATTGGAACATACGATCGCCATAGGAAAGGTATCTCTATCCCAGACCATAAGGGAATCTGGCGAGAGAATGGTGTCGTCCAGGGGAGTTTGGTGACACCGTCGGGTAAGTGACGGTGATCTTTGCAATGGACATCAGGAACATCTGTTGCTAAGAAATGCTCGTCAGAAATGAAACAACGAATAGAACCCGTCATCTTGAATATTCATAGACCGTTAGCGCAGCAATAAAAGGTACACGATCTAGCTACTTGGTAGCAATACCAGATTTCATTGCCAGTGCTGGCCTTCTTTCTAGATCGAGTGAAAAAATATCTAGCGTTGACTCCAACCTGCTTATTCTCCCGATTTAAATCCGTAAGATTACTGGGGTACCCATACATTAAAATCAGAGACTTCTGAACAAGTATACATCACTATTGATTTACTTCGAAAAAAGAGATTTTTTTTAACTGTTTTAAAGCCAAGCACGGATTTTTGAGACTTAGCGATTACGCTTTCTTCAATGATTCTTCTGTAGTGCCAGTCAAGTATTCGATTGAAATAGGACATATGCATTTAAGATTTCTATCTAACTTATTTCATTTGCTTTGAAGCCGTTTGGGAACTTTCATATCTAATATTGAAATAATTAACACCAGGTGTGCCTCCATCGCTGTGGCATAGAGCCAGTTTTCCTCTGGTAAAACACAATAGGATAAGTAATGCCATTGAATGTTCTGCAAGGTGCAATCTTAGTTAGAAGATTGCAGTTACCTTTCAATGATCAATTCACAGTGAGTACATCGAGTTTTTATCATAGAACTGAACGAATTGGGGTGTATTTGCAAGTCACATAACTTATTGGTCTCCAGTATTGACACTTGTACACAGACGGCCTGCCTAATTATTCTGTAAAGTTACAGGTTTGATACAAAAACTATTTGTCTAGAAAAGTAAATCTTACTAGAAACAACTTAAAAAAACCTTCAAGATTTTACTGATTGATTTTGCCGTAGACGGATTTTTTTTTAATTTTATAAGAAGGTAGCATCTGGTGATTCAGCTGCTCGATTAGTGTAAAACATTACAACTGCCTGTTACATAATTTCCACATGTTCGGGACCAAATAGTTACCGTGTGCAATATTACTCTTACCACGACTTGACGGTCAGTGCGATGAATCAAACAGTCGATCTAATTAAGGAATGAACGTTAAAACTGGAGTTTCTTCGAAGTTCTCGGGTGCGTCCAAAGTGATTGTTTTTGTTGTGGATTTTTTTTTTAGATGGAATGAGATTTTTCGCTAACTAACTCACCTTCACGTTTTAAAAAGTATGATATAAACATTTTTGATGCAAGTTTTGTTCCCGAAGGGCTCCAGTAAAGACCACTGGTGCAACCAGCAAATACTATTGAACGTTTCGTATGCAACAACACGAACAAGTTCCCTTTAAAGACAATCATCAACCTTTCCATGGATCACAGTTCTGCCAAACGCAAAGAAGATAGAAGTGCCAGGTACAACAACTTTTTATTATGGTTCTACACCTTTCCACATTATTGTGATACTGATTTACAACAATAGTAACAGTGACCGTATTGAAATTTTCCTTAGTGCACGCTCCGGAACGTTCAGATTATTTGAACACTAAAAGATGGGAGTATGAACGACCGTGTGGCATCAAAGAAAAATTTTGTATGTAAACAGTTATCGGTTACTATATGTGTGTGTTTTTTCTATGGAAGGTTTGAGTGCTACAGTTTATGTACGACCAAAACACTAAGTCTCTCTTATGTGGGACAAGTGTAAGAATCAGCCCGACAGTTAGATTTGTTTTCGTAGAGACCGTTATCCACTATTTCTCAGCTCAAGGTTCACTAAGGATCACAGGCTTAAAAGGAACCGGCTAGTGTCGCAGGATCAGCAGACCGGAGTCACCCTGGTCAGGTTCCCTACCGCTTCAGGGAGGTTAGCCACCCGCAACGAAGTGTGAGCTCTGTGCATCCTCTGGCTCTGGCTGCAAAGCATCGTCTAAGCATCGCTGACTTTTATGTGCGCTTATCCAAGTTATTACCTCATAAACCAACGTTGGGTTGACTCATCACTAGGAGGCTTATTCACCCTTTTCAAAACTAACTCCTTGAGCAGATTGTGAGAAAGCTTACTCCGGTTTCAGTTGACTGAGGGATTTTAATCATTGCACGGTCTTCGTTTGCTTCCCGATAATCCTTTTGATGGAGGTCACCGTGTGGTTGTCGGAAACGTGGGCGGTAGATGAGATAATCAAGGCTTACTAAGTTGTAAATTTATCGATGGCGCGAGTCATACAGACGATACGAGCTTGTATAAAAAAAATCACGGACACGACCAAAAACATCGTATTATTATTGGAGGCCTGAAAATGAAGAGAAACATTTTTCCTAGGAAAGGAAAAAGCTATCAACGACAGTTAGAGGCGCCTGCGCACCTCATCGCACCTTTCGCAGCGACGTCCTAGAAGCTTCAAAATTTTAACCTATGCGCAACTTCTGACCGAAAGGTAAATTAGGCCAAAGTCTTTTGTTTATCGGTTCGACTTAGAAGCAAAGTCTGAGATGTTAAATAATATTGGGGATGTTGACCCCGTATCTTTTGAGCAATAATCGCGTTAAAATTATATGATGTCTTTTTGTACTAAAAAACAATGAACAAAGAGGAAAGCGAGTAATGCGTACATTTTTAAATTACTTAGTTTCAAATTATAAACTTATAATACAGAATGTTCAGGAAGTTACTTAACTGAGTGGGCAATTATTGGTCAGCGTTTAACAGACATTAAAGTCACTTTCTGTGTTATTGATTTTTTCTATTCGATCTATGATGATATATTTAGGCGACGATATTTCTATTAAAACAGAAATCCTCAAAAAAAAATATTTTGATTTCACAATATTTTGAAAAATATTGTGATCGCACCGTCCAACCAAAGTCTAGACGTCCTTCTCTCTTGAATTCCACTTACATTCCTGTATTTTCCTTATTTTTTTTTGCTCTAGAATGAATTCCATCATGCTAGTAAGTACTTATAAAACCGCCAAGCCAAATTTTATATTGGACTGTATACCGTATTGAAGACCCTGTTAATAAAGCAGGCGATAAATTGAGAAGTAGTCGACTAAAACAATTGCATGCCGCGTTGAGTACTCGTATGTACTTTACTATGAGCGATACTAAAGGGTCTTTCATCTTTCAATTAAGACATCGTTAATTCAGTAGATGTTAGTTTTCTATACATGTGTATTGAACATTGGGAGCGGGCCAATAAATGATTAAAATGGTTTACTCTATTATAGTTTATGGTTAACTAGAATGAGGTAAATTCTAATATATAATTATCAGGTTATAATTGAGATTTGTAGAGAAAACAAATTTCCCGACGAAGCAATGGACGGTTCGAAAGCGAATGTTATACGAGGCAGTGAATTTTCTTAATGTTTGTGGTGATTTTAATTAAGGATGCAATTTATTCACCAAAATTAAAAATTAGTTAGGATTGAATACAGCTAAGTTCAGGTTCTCAGTTAATTGGAAACAGGTAACTGGACTACCTCAGTTCGAGTTAATATATATCGTTACTGAGAAGAATCGTCGTCAATATGTATACGCCTGTCTGGTACTATCTTCAATGACAAGAGCGAAGTTACCTTTCGAGGCAGAGATCAATCTATTTCAAACGACGACGTCGTTCAGCTAAATTTCCTATTGACATATAATTGAGTTAGTTAGTGTAAACTTTAAAGTGTGGTCAACGGAAAAGAAACTACGCAGGTATCGTATCTGTCGTTTGTACTATGAATAGATGAAAGCACTATCTAACGGCTGAACGGTATTCATTAGAATGACCGTTAGCTGAAAAACGTTGCCTGGACCAAAGGGCTATTAGGCAACGGTTACTATATACGTCCGGTAGGGTTTAATTCGTAGTGGCTAGACGGCTGCGTTGATAAGAGTCAAATCGAGGAAGTTCTGAGCGGAAATGTATGCCCAGAAACCCAAGTGCGGATTCGTGAACGAGACCACGTCAGTCTGTTGGTGATCCAAAGGCTTCGTTGTTCCACTGAAGATCATCGACCGACGCCACGTGTCCTACGTGCAATAGGTATTTGCTCTTTAATTTGCTCGACAAGCAACGACAGCAAGAAAGGCATAAAGGAGAATTGACATTGATTAGTAATGATGCTTTTTTGAGGCCCACGAATCGTTTATCTGGTAAACGTTATCGTTTCACTGTAATATCGAGACATCGGAGGCCGGAAATCGTATTTTGTCTGACTATCGCCCGAATGTATTTATATTTGTCGTTGCGCAGAGGTTCAGAAATTCGACACGTAATGAATAGGCCAAAGCCCGACTGAAAATTGATATAGTCATTGTCGAGTTTGCAGTAACCGCGTCAAAAAAAAATGACAATGCTGATATGACGTCACGGGTAACAAGACGAAGAATCCGTTTAGGCGCAATCGTCCGGCACTATAGGTTTACGTGAATCCTGCAAGGAGTAAGCCAGCATGAAAATCCCTGTCTGTGCAGTGAGAAACCACTAGCTGTATGTTCCGCATATATTTCTATTCAAGAATCATAGATATACGTGTCTGTGTCTGTGTAAGGAAAAATCATGGTGTCACTGCATCAGCCGACCATGTGTGAGGAAAGGGATCAAATCGTCAAGCGTAAAGATTTTGGCAAAGCATCCGTTTTAGCGGCAGGAAAACATTGTATCGATGGATGATATTACATGAAACTATTTCCAGACGACCGAAATTAGAAGGGAGGCAAACTACAATCTTACTTACTACGTAGTGACAATGGCTAAGGTCATCTGCTGATTGGATGCGGAGAGGAAATTTAAGGCGATAGACTGCTTCATTACTCGATACTGATAATAGAGATATAAATAGATACACGATCCGTTTCAGTATAACAGTGTTCAATAAGCAAATTGATTGAATCAATGAGCAACTAAAAGAAGCCGTAATACTCCTTAGTTAGGCATTGTTGATTTAACGATGCCTTAAAACTAGCCCTTTGTTCGGCAGCTAAGAATAGGTTAGGTAAACAGGTAGCCAGAATGAGGATCGTTTGCTCTAACTGTCTCTGTATATGGTCTCTTACAGTAATATAAAGGTATATTCTGATCTGCGTTAGTTGTCGGCTTTTAGCGACGATCTTACCTCGAGCTCGGTTTGAACAGGCAAATTAACACCGAAAATGAAATTAATTAAACACACAAATGAAGACCACCCAGCTCTATACGGCTTGTACTGAATATTTGTATGATAAAGAAAACTGTGCCGCTATTATATTGAACGGCGGGGACCACATACTGGACATATAAATTATTCGGCTCGTTGTTTTGGGTTAATAATGGCTTACAGGACTACACTCTATTGCCACTTAAGCAATACCAGTTTCGTATACGATTTTCTACCCATTCATTGTGAACGTTATCACCGTTAACGTTACACCATGCGGACGGGCGTTTGCTGGTATTAGATCATAGTCAGCGCTAATAAATCGTGTAGAAACTCGATGTACGACCACTAGCTACCAAAGACCAAGTCAGTATCTATGGTCACCCAAGAGAAATTTTCCCAGCCTCTACATGTGTGTGCCTTTTATTATTACAGAAACAACAAGTTACTTGCTCATCGTCATTGAGTCAAATTGTCGTTGCCCGTTCATCCAGCAAATTTAAGTACGAGTATGCATCGAATCTGATAAAAAGATAGGCCACAGGAGGCGAGTACGCAGCAACCTCGACGTACGAAACGTAGGACACTGTGATTTAATTGAATTCGTTTCTTGATTCCAGCGTGAAACAGCCACGGGTATTTGGTAGCCCCTCAGCACAAACCTATAAATATTCGAATTGTGCTATTATATATTTACTAAACGAAACGACTATCCGCGTCACTTCGTAGACAGCCTTCATGTCAATGGGCTCTTTATGAAAGAGGAAGTAGTCATGACTGTGACCGCGGAGAAGGTCTCCGACAGACACTCATATGTAATATATTCCGTATCCTATTAGGTTCTCAGTTGTTTGACGTGTTGTCAACAAACACGGGCTAAAAAAAGCTTTTTTACTTTGCGAGTAGGTACCTTTGCGAGGTAAAAAATCATATGTTATATAATTATAATATGTTTCACCTTTTGCTTCAGATAACGTAACAACAAAGGCATATGTATATATATATACAGATAGATAAACGAGCATAGCTGCGTCTGTCTTACTAAATAGCTAACGTTCATTTTACGACTTCGAAACACGAAGGTAATTTTCAGCGTGGAATTTACTGCCTCGAACCGTACCTGTGTGCCAAAAGACCTTCAGGCCAAACGATGAATAGGCCGGTCAGTACAAATAGTGAAAACGTTGTCGTTACATACTGCGTACGCACTGATCACCTCGTTTTATACCCATATATATATGCGCAAATCGTGTGACCATTGTATCGTAGTACATCTGATGATTACATATTTGATTTACGGATCTACCCATGACAATGATAATAGTTTTAATGCAGATTAAATACATATTGTACCATGCAAATTTATTTGACACTGTTCAGTTATATTGGATTTCTATTGGATTATGTAGCTGTCGCTTTATGTGTGACAGGTCGAATGGGTCTTATCCTTTGATTTCTGAACAGATTTTCCACAATGCTAAAACAAGCAGGAGATAACTAACCAAAAAAAGTATCCCTATGTATATAGAGCGGTGCAAGAGAGGCATGACCTGACATCGTTGTAAATCGAACCTGAACCATTTAGTGTCAAAAGTAAATAGCTTCTGGCCCGAGAAAGAGTGATCATAGCCGAAATCGTTATCAAATATACTTAATATATCCGTTAAAAAGGAAGACTCGATTTTCTCCGATGATGGTTGACCTGAATCGAAGACCACAGTATTGAGCGTTGCAGTCCTCTGTCAGAGTCTGTCAACTGTGCAAGATACGACGAGAGCCGCACAGATAGTCACCTCAATTACGCAAAGTCACTAATAGGCCAAGGGACAAAAACACACCAGGGTTAGCTATGTTCCTGTTCTAACGCATGTGATTTTAAAGATAGGTTTCATCTAAGACTTGTCGTAAAGAATGTAACGGGTACGAGTAGACACCTTTCGCTTGCGTGCTTACCTGATCTTCCGGGCTTACCGGGTGCTTACCGGGATCTTCGAACAAAATCACTGTTTACAATTAAATATCTTTTTTTTTTACTTTTTATGGTCTAACCCATCGGGTTAGACCATCGGGGACTTCTTAATAATATAATTACCCGCTAATAGAGCATTGCGTCTTTGCCCTCGTGTCCGCGCTATATCTACCTAAAAAGGCGCTAACATAACGTTACTAAATGCCAAATGCAAGCCGCGCGCGAAATATAAGGTCGATCAAAGGTAAAATGTAATGTTTGACCGGATACTCGTAAGCGGTTTATAAGGAGGCTTGTTAGCCGACTGACAAGAGTATTTTAGGCCCCCACATACTGGTCCAGCGCATTACTCTCGACTTATCTTCGTCAACAGAACCGAGAGTTGTTTCTCTTGTTCTTTCAGAGTTGTTTATCGTCTAAAGGGCTTGATGGTATGTCCAGGTAGCTGCACGAGAAATTCTACCGAAACCAGTTTATTTCTGAAACCAGACTAATTCCTTCTTTAGCATCGACAGCATCAGTAAATGTTTAGGAAAAACACTCACACTGTAACCTGCATCAAAGTGTAGTACTAATAATAACGACGAAAACAGTTACCACAACTGTGTTTATTATTATTGCTGTTACTAATTTCAACGACAAATCAGCCGATCGATTTCTAAACACTCGCGTTAATTTAATAACAGGAAACAAATCATGCCCATCTTACTCACACATGCACGAAAACATCATAATAAGCACGTATCTTGATGGGTTTACCTATCTAGCTCACGGAGATCAATCTTTCTTTCGTCAATATTTAGTAATAAATTCGCTTGATTAACTCAATTATGAATTCAGTTAATTCCATCTTGCATTTGACACATTCGGTAACCGTCTTTCGTCTGTATTCCGCTTTCCGTGTTCTTTTCGTACTTGCGATGACTTTTGCCCCGTCCTAACCCCAATTAGTTTTCTAAAAGATCGAATGTGATCCATTAAACGAATGTAATTATTAACAGATGTACCGCGCTGATTAGAACAGGTACCCTATTACAAACGGATGTGTTTATGCACATACGGAGCTGTTAGTATTAGGGGTGCAATGACGGTCCGTACACCATGTGATTACGGCGCTGCACATGTATTCTGCTTTGTTCCCTGCAAGTCGGGCTTGGCATGCTCACATCCGCGATCAGTCCCGTCAGCAAAGGGTTTTTTCGAACGTGGGTGCGTGTGCCATACGTGAGAACCGTTACGTATCGGAACTGATATTATTGGTAGTTCTGGTGTCTTCTTTGCCGATTGCGTTTACTGCTAACATCTCAATATCAATTAATTGCATTATCATTGGCGAACCTGATAACTTTTGTTCGTACCTATTAAACTTTCAAGAATATTCGAGTAAAGCTATGGGGAAAAAAGTGCGTAAGAAATATAATGTTAACAAAAAAATTAAGCCGACCTCAACGTCCAAGATATCGACCATAAACATCTGAAAACAGCCGATTTCTTCCGTATAAACGCGCATTTCTTTTCTTCTCAATTCAATTCTATCTCGATAAAGTTCTATTTCTAGACTATATATATAATGACTCAATATGTGACCTACCCCTGTCGCTGCAACATATCTTGTATATTTATGTTATTAGTGTAAAGTACGAACGGTTTGTCATCGTATCTCTTTCCGGTGAACATCCTGATGGCTCAACTTATAGCACAACTTCGTTGTTAAGTTTTAAAAAACGTTCGCACATACTGAGTCGACCTTATTTTTGTACGCCTCGACGCTTGTCGACCCGTGTTCTGCGTAGGGCATTTCGCTTATCCAGTCGCCTTGCGTCGCTCGCTACCGTCGTTTCTACAATCTCAACTAAGCATTTATCAATCGATAGCAATAGTGGCGGCCGCAAAACCGCTAACAGCGACAACGACCAAGAGCTGTATAACGATCATACATAACCGATTGAGTAGGCGACGTACTTTCGGCTAACGTCGCTGTCACCTAATTTAGGGTCGTTGTTGTTAAGGTTGTCGAAACGGCGGCGGCATGAGGCAAGCATCATTATTTATAGGTAGATAACAGCTATTGATAATAACTACTGATTTGATTTTAGGAACGTTCCTAACGAGCAGGTTTCTGACAGACGTTTCCTGTTGTATAGCATGTTACGATGGTAATCTACTCGGTTTTGTGTTCCCTTTGCGTTTTATTGATATATAGAATCATTGCTATTGCTATCTTGAGTAGCAAAACAAGTGTTCATTTTGTATTTACCACAACAAACATAGGAATGAGACAGAGTTAAAGCGGGATTAAATTCGGCTGCCGTACATCACGAATTCATTGATTCGCTTCATGTTATCAGGCCCGAGACGATGCCTACAATAGGACCAAAGTAAACCTGATTGATTATTTACACACGAAAGATACGATCGGCCATAAACATCCGCAATAAACCTCACCGAATAAAAAAATAGCTAGTCACCACGTAAGTCACTAAAAGCAAAAACATAAAAGATCATTCATGGATAACTAGAGTCAATTGAACTGACTGCACCAAGTGCCATCATCAACGTTAATATTCATCACTACGCAGATGCATAGGATCAAATGAGATCACGTTTGGACGTGATCGAATGATTACATTATACAATACAGCTTCGGTCTCTCCTGCGCATTTACGTAGATTCAGTAGCCAGTACGACACCCTTCCTGCGGTACTGCTGGCAGGTTAATTGAAAACCATTATCCTCGTTGAACGCATTGGCGTTTGTGTTTGCTAAAGCAGATGACGCTCATGATGAGCGGCAGTTCGCTTGATCTAGAATCTTACCGATGATACAAACAACGGCTCTACAAAGATTCCTTACTGACGTAGCTGTGATGAGGTATTTCTTACACTCCCAAGCGATTTGCTAACCCAAATATCAGTTAAACCCCACCGCAGATGGATGGCTGTTCCAAACCTGCAAAATCCACCTTGCGCCCACAATGATCTGTTTGCAACACGGAAAAGTCCATGAAATCAGTTCATACATTGTTAATGGTAGTAACTAGTTTTGCGTAAGTTCATTATTTAAACTTTTTCATGTTTACCTCGATATAATCACTAATGCTGCTTTGGAACAACAGTCTGATCAACAACAAAATAGCTTGCGTCCACTGAAATTTCCATACCATATGGTTACGTAGTAAACCTTTAATATAAAGCAAAATTCTACTGTTTTTTTTTTAACTACATAAATCGTCCGTCGCTGAAAGTGTTTTCGTCGTAAATGCCCATTAAGGGAATGTTAATCATTAACCATTGAGGCCGAAGAGATTGATGCGTCATGATCTGAAAAGGCTCCGAAAATATCAGCACGTCACTCGAGCCTTTTCGAAATAGCTAAGGTGATCAGGACATTCGTCAGCCGCAGTTTAAAGGCCAAAGAGCCCCTGGAGGGTGGCCTGAGATCCCTGTTTTTCCAATAGGAAAATGCCGTTAAAGAAACAAAGTAATGCAACAGAACCGTTCTTATTTGCAGTACGTATTACGATGGCGGTCCTAAAAGAAGTGGAATTGGAAACCCCCAGACGAGTCCCCGAAATTGGCGAACAAACCATTATTAAAGAAAGTGTGGAACGAATGCACATGAGGGGAAACTACATGGCTTCCTTCGTAACCATTATCATCCATATCTACGCCACTGTCATATCGTGACTTCTTTCGTGGATCCGATAATACGCCGTACGCTTCATTTAATTCTTTGAACTTTTTTTCCTGGTCGCGTTGTTCGATTTCGGTGGCACGAGCGTGCCGATCTGGGTGGTGTTTAAGGGCCGCCTTCTTATACGCCTTTTTAATTTCGTCCTGATTGGCGTTCCTACCGATGCCGAGAATTTTGTAGTAGTCTTTACGTTTGGATTTTCGCAGCTCGCATTTGGCATTTTCGAGCAGTCTTTTATTTTCGGTAGAGTTATCTTGCCGATAAGCATGCTCGAGGTCTCGTACAGCCTCATCAAACATATCCAACTGTAGGTAGCATTGGGCTCGGCGGACGTACGCTTTGATGTAGTTGGCGTCGAGGGTAATCGCTCTATTGAAGTCCACTAGGGCGTCGTTATAACGTTCCAACCGCATTGAACATTGTGCACGGTTACAGTGTATTTTTGCATTGGTCAGTTTGTTGGTGGGATCGATATTAAGTGCGTTTGAATAAACCGCAAATGCCTCCCGAAACGCTCCTTTTGTGAAGAGATTATTACCCTGTTGTTTTTCCATACGAAGGTTCTTGCACAGTTTAAATAAGCGTGCGGCTTTCGGATGATCCGGAGCCAATCGGGTTACCTGCTGAAAATGCTTCAGCGCTTTGTCAAGGTTGTCCTCAAGGTAGAGTGCCAGGCCACGGATATACCATGCGTCGGCATTCGAAGTATCTAGCCGCATCTGCTCAAGCGCAGCTTCCCTCGCCTCTGTTAGTCGCCCAAGATGCGCTAGACATTCAGCGCGAACTAATTTAAACTTGCCACAACCTGGGGACAAAGCAATTGCATGTTCCATAAAATAAATACATCTCTCGTAGTCACTCGATGCGTAGGCTTTGTTACTTTCGGTAATAATATCTTGAAGCTTTTCGACTGCTTTTTGCTCTTTGGCTAATTCCGTGCTGTTCGGCTCCACTAAGCGCATTCGGGTTAGCGATCGGAGTGCAGCTGAGACGTCTCCAATCAGTTGGTAACATTTAGCTTCGCGTATTAGGGCCCTCACGTTAGATGAGTCATTGGTTAACGCCTTGTGGCAGTCCTTGAGGGCTTCCTGATAATGATTGAGCATTAGATGGCATGCGGCCCTATTATTGTACAGAGTAGCGTTATTCGGACAGAGTTTTATAGCTTCAGAGTATAGTAACAAGGCTTGGATATATTTTTTCTTTTTGTAAAGATCGTTCGCGGCTAATTTACGGTTTTCTGCAAGCCTTGCTTTCGTATAGTCGCTCAGTATCTCTTTGATCACCTGAGGCTCTTCGTCTAGATCCATCTTGACCTCTTCCGAGGCCATCTTTTCAGGTAACCGTAACTCAACTTCGGCCATTGGTATGCCTTAATTCAAAGCGCAGTGGCCTAACAATCACCGAAAAACAATAGCCGAATAACGAGCACTCGAGACGAGAAATCCTGCAAGCATCAATGATCAAGGTACTAGATCGCGTTCAAACATAACCCAGAATCATGCACAAATAAAAACACGGCAGAACGAACGCGATCTGTTATGTATTATATCCTTGATTCATTTACCAGTCAGTGACCAGCTATGGCTTCAAAAGGTCTCTGTACTTTGTTAGCAGAAGTATATGCGCTGTTATAAACTAGAAGCACGAGCATTTGCCGATTCTGTGATCATACTAAATGGTGACGTTGATGATGATAATAATATCGTTGAATATCGGGCATTTACAGCTGATCAGCTGGCCACACTAACTGTACCCCCAGCTCGATTAGGTGCGTGCAGACGAAATTTGCAATCGATTTTTCGAATAACACGAGCTCGCAGAAATCTAGATCGCTGAAAAAAATGAGGCTCAAGTTAGAATAACAGGTAAAGGTTAAGCCAATGGCGTAAAAAAGACTTCGGAGCCCTGAAAGCGATGAGGAGGTGCAGATGTAAAAATTGTTGTCCGCTCTAGCAAAAGCCATTAAATTTACCAAAAGTGAGGTAGAATCATTAGTATTTGCATTGTATGTCAACAGAGTTGAAACAACGAGGCTTGGATCGACTTCTACTTTCGGGAGACACGTACTTCAATTAGTTATATAAAGTTTGGTGTCGACCGACTGTAAAATTTCGTTAACGAGACAGACTGGACAACTTGTGTGAATAAAGAAAGTTATTTATATAGCTCTGGTAAAAAAAAAAAGTCTCATTTTTAGCGTTGCTGTATTTTTTCTTTATAACGCTTGTAGTCTGTCATTGAAGTGCACAATAGTATAATGAGATGTTATGGAGATGGCTAAAAGTGGGACTGAAGTCAATTTTGGTAGAATTGAAGTAAAACGTGTTATTTCGTAATACTGTCGCGAATTTCCATTATATTTTTATTTCCAAAGTCATCAATCAGAATATGCCTATTTAGGCTGGTTCAGGTTAGGTAACTGAATCAACAAATATAGAATGGAACTTAGTGACACGTTTGAATTCCTGAGCCTTATGTACGCCTTATGTTGGAGGCTGGGAGCCGAATGCGAAAACATTAGATTGCATTACGCATTTTGGTAATATACGATGATTCTAAAACGACCTATCGAACCTCATTAATAATTATAGCTTACTTAATTCGGTGAAAAACTTGAACGAAAGGTTTGTGCAGAATAAAACGTCGATGAAGTTACTTGAAAGCGTAACCGTGTCCGAATATATGCTAACGGATGTATCATAAATCCAACCGTTCTATAAAAAACGTGCGATATATAAGTGCACCGACGACATAATGAAAGGCCTGCTGAATTATTTTGATTATTCTGAGACTATCAAGACACTGATGGCTTATTTTGATGACGAGAATATTTTTACTTGTCACGCATGGCAGGACTCAAATTTATTTTTTCTTCTAGTACTAAAATTGGTGAAAAATTTGAGAAGTTTTTTTTCCTAGAGTAATAAATACGCGCTGTATCAGCGCTCGTACATATTTTGAAAACCTTTCACTCAGACATTTCTCAGTTTAGCTTAGTTCATCAGTTAATTGTCATATAATACAGTTCATGAGACATCACTGCTTAATATGGCGTGCTCAGCAAGGCGATACGGTAGCGTTTTCCTTGGCGATCATAAACACTTGAAAAATTCAACGAATCCCCATGTTTTTTCATTTCAAGTAATGAACATATTTATTTTTATAGACACTACCAGAGATTCTCGGATATAAATTATCGGATATGTTTAGGTGAATTTTCTTAATGTACCTTACGCACGAGATCTTATCCTGAAGATGGATCCGCTATAAATTTTGTTATATCGAACGTTAAGGCACCGTGCGCAAATCGTGTACTTCTTGCCTCTTTCACTGGTCAGTTCAAATGACAAGATTATCATTAACCAAATCGGCAAAATTGGTAAACTGAATCAAAGTCTCACCGGTAACAGGGACGACCGATATATGTCTGCTCATCAAAATACTGTTATATATTAAATGAACCTAATAACTGTTTACCTTCTACTTCTAGTTACATGTTTATAATGACAGGAATAATTATTCTTATTAATATCGTTATTAACATCGTTATAATCACTTCCAGTTTGGAAATACGAATTTCAGATTGAGCATTGCCACAAAAAGCGATAATGACGAATTATTTGTTTTTTTTTTCAGACAAAAAGGAAAAGGCGTACTAGGTCGAGCGCATGTGTTGGCCCAGATTGGAGCCTATTCAGAACAGTGTGGCCTTAGAACTATTATATGAAAAGCCCTGATCATGCAAATCATAATGATCGATAGTAGGCTACGGAATATCGACTAGTGAGCAAAACCATAGGAAATAGGAGAAACAAAGGGCTGTTGCTATGTGTACTTCTGTGTTTGCATTCAAGAACGGCAGGTGTACATTTTTAAGAACCACATATTGATGGTAATAGTAATAGCTGACGCAAACAAAATGGCAAAATCGAACAAAATTTCTACTTAGTATAGCAAAGTAGCACGGTGTATATATACGTTACAACTAATCGGATGCAATTACATATATGCGTGAATTTTTTCATGAGGAAACAGTTGACTCCAATAATATTATGTGGATTATTTAGCATTATGTGTTTCAAAAATTTTCGGAATAACACGAATATGTGTTGAACGGTACGCGTCCGGTACGAGTTGATGGTCTAAGGGGCGGGCGGGCGGGCGGTCAGTCACAATTTGCTACTGTCACAGCAGCCGCGCGAATCGACAGACTAGTTACCGCCGCGATCACCTTTACAACAACGTCATTTTCGAACCCCTTTACGACGACTATTAACCATCACTGGCGTCGTCGTCAGCATCATCCATCACGGGTCGGTCGGTCGGTTGGCCGGTCAGCTGGCACGGCTGGTGATTGTGGCAGTCGGTTTGTCGGTAGAGATGCAGTTTCGTTGCTACGGTTTGTTTGACGATGGTTCCTTCCTATGCGTTCTATCTTTTTCGCTTGTTTATTATACGTTTGAGCAAAATCCAAGCGGATATTTCTGTGTGAGCTTGACAAGGCCGCCCGATACAACGAATAACAAAAAGCTATCTAATAACAATAAAAGGCACGCTTACGCTTTCTTATGCTGAAGGTGATCATCGCCGCCACTGTTTCCCTCATCCCCGACGAGCAGTAGCGTTATACTCGTATTGTTGTCATGGATGGCTGTATGTTATCTCACTTTGCCGCGGCTAGTAGCTAAAATAGACGTACGACTACTAGATGATCCTTGACAGAACTTCGACCATTTTCGCTTACCTTTTATGGCTACATAATTATAAATAATCTTAGCGGGGTTAACATTACCGAAATTCGTGAATGATACAGAAATCTATTTGATCAGTTATGAGTTTTTTTTAGTTTGATCACCATTCATACTTAATGGTGCTGCTAATGACAGCCGGTTACTTCACGAACAGGGTCGGACAGAGGTAGGAACGTTAAGGCGATGTATATTCTTTGGGATACGTATCTCCGACTAGTTCAACGAGCTGATTGAGTTTTTTACGTAGATTTCCTCAATGGAAATTGGTATTAATCACGTGCTCTAGAAGGGGGTCAATGTACGCGATTTTACAAAAGCGTCCTTAAGGCAAGCCTATCCCAAATACGCTACAACGTTGCGAAGCGACAAATAGTTTGAATAAAAGCTCTTTAGTCGCGGATCGACCCGCCTATGAACGTGCTGTGTACTTTGAAAACGAGAAGGCGAAATGCTCCAAGCACACGTGAACGCTACGTGTTCACTCAGTGTACATGGCTCGGTTAAGAGGTAGAATGGCTGAATACCTAGGGTAATTGACGTCAGTATTTTATCAGTGGTATTATTTCTAACGTCACTTAACCGTATTGAGGTAACCTGGGAAGATACATAGAAAATGACACTATTCTATAGTGTGATAAATACAAGTGGGACATAAAGGTGCAATGAAACTGGCTCTCATCCCTTGTAAGCTTGCTTGTGGTTTCTTCGCACGGTTCATGGGGGTTGGGGCTGTGTGGCTAGGAGCATACTGCGGATATTGTGTGTGCGGTTCACTCAAACACACGCGCGACGTACTGATACGAATTTTTTAAGCTTTAGCGTTGCGACCCCGGCTGAGTTGATCGGGCACGAAAAATTCGCTCACACTTTGTCTATTGCGTAAGGCTGGTTCAATTACCACCAACTGGGCTAAAAACGTGTTTGAACGCAGAGGTAAACCTTTTGTAGTTGACGTTAGATGTCGCTAGACCACACTGTGGACAAGCAGCGAGCCTATCCTAAGAAAAAATTTCACAATGACATAAAAATTACACAAGAATTACATCAAAATTAACAAGTGCGATGTACCGTTTCCGATCTAGAAATTACCTGTGTCAGCAGCAGATGAGCTCCACCTAACGTTCTTATACAAACGAGCGCGTACAAAAGTGAATTTAGACCTAGCGAGGCATTTCTTCCACCTTTGTTTTCATTTTAACGTTCATTTTTTCTTGTAAACTGCAAATTTATTCATGGAATAACATTTTAAACGTACATTTCATTGGTATCAATACTTCAACTGGATTTATTGTCATTCTATTAGATACAGAAGTTCAGCGGCGCTTGCAAACTTGCTTATTCTCACAGAATCAGCATGGGAAACGTAAATACCGTACACTTTTATATGCCTATTTAGCACAGTCTAAATAGGTAATGCACAATCTTATTGTGATTAGCTGGAAGATACAGAACAGATGCATATATAACACAGCAAACGTTCGAAGAGTAACCACTTTTGGGTATTGCATTGGATTGCTTCTCATCGCCGAATGCTGAATTGGACTTACATTCATTGGAAACCAAGCAACGACTTTAATAGATTTACAATTTTTGTGAATCACTTTAACCATCAAAATATTTGTGATAAAATTTTTCAATGTATTTTTTAATACTACTTTTCCAACAAGAAGTTAAGTTGATAGTCTCATATGTATCTCATCTACAGATCTTCCGCTCCATTTTCCACTTGAGCAAATATCCCAGTTTGGGACCAATGCTAGACAGATGTATTAGCCTAATAGTCTCGCATTACTAAATATGAAAAGCTGTACATCATTTATAGAAATCTATATATAAAGTGATTTTTCATGGGAAATCGCTTGTTGCTATAAACAGCTACTGCTCCACGTCCTTATCCGTATCTTCTATGAAGCGTACATATTTTTGATCCGAAGTCTTTTCTTCAAACACTAGAAATGTTTCTGTCAAACTTTTCCCTCTGTTATTGCGTTTGCCGACAGCTTTCCGTTATCTTGAAAATTGTCATTTGCAATTATGAATTACGCAACGATTAGCTTTTTCAGGTGACGACTTCCAATCGAACTTCATATATCAGCACGTTTTGTTGCAAAATCGATAAGACTAGAGGTCTGCGTAGCCGATATCGGTTGTCCAGTTATAAGCACTATTGAAGAATATGCAGTTTTGTTAATTTTTGGTGTAACCAGCTAAAATATAAAACTAATTATACAAATATTTAACATTGGTCATTGTATAAGTATAGAAAACAGAATGATCTCTTACCACGTAGATATTGTTTCGAGAGTACAGCTAATTGTTGTTTAATTGAGGTGCTTAAATCAATTTTCACTCACTTAAAACGTAACATATAATGCGGGCGTTTGAACACCGAATCCTGACGTCGGCTCAACGTCATTTGATTCGTCTAATGCATTTCCTTTGAAATTTGAATAACACAGTACAAAATAGCAACCCATAGAACATTATTTACTATCGGATGAGCCTGCTCATCAGTATAAATGAAGCCAGTTTTTGTCCATTTTAACGATACGGGGTGTACAATAGCCGTTACGCCGAACGTGTGCGTTTTCGTCTACGGTGCTTAGGTATATCATTAGCACTGCGTTTGCATTAAAGTGAACTAATAAGGCCAGTATTTTTTCTTCCCTGTGCGGTACCTTTTGAAAATCAGAAGCGAATCTATAAGACCTGAAAGTTAGAATAGGATTTAGACTACATAGCCAATTTCTCTCTTTGTAAATGTTTCTAAAAACCTTGAAATGTTTTTATTTCATTATTCGAATTCCTACGCAACAAATACTTTCCTAAGGAAATAAAATACACTAAATAGTCGGTTTTATTGACGTTCAGGCGCGAGCTCAAGGTCCCTCCTATGCTTATAAACAACGTGCAAGTAATATTAAAAATGTGTCCAATTCGAAAATCATCTACACTCGGAACACACGCTTACTCAATACACGTTTGTGGATATCGTTTCTCGCTAACATATGTAGGACGCATTCCAAAAGATTAAACCCAATTTGTTTGATTTCGTGAGAGAGGAATACTTATTAGTATAATTTTTGGTTTTACTTTTTTTTATTGGCTTTGACGCAGCGTCATTAATCGCAGATAAGAATCACCAAAGGGAGCAAAGCAAAGAACATAAGTACCCTCAATCCTAAAGCAGAAAATTGGTCTTCTGTAGAAGAAAATAAAGACGGAAGGTATAAAGCCTTAGCTAACGTATGTTGTCTACGAGATACCCAGAGCAACCAGATTTGATTAGAGCTTGACACGATGTGTACTAAATGTTTACGCGAATAAAGTGCTTGGTCTTAACAAGCTTGCAATAAATACCCAATGTTAGTTAAAGAAAAAGACATTTTCTAATTAAAATAGCACTTTCAATTGTTTTGCCTAAAGCGTATACAATTTTGTGAAATAGTATTGCTGAAGGTTTTGCGATACTTGAAACTCTCGTTTTCACGACCCGAGTAAAAATACATGAGGTAATCATCGAGACAAAAATCAATTCCTCAGCAAGTAAACTCTGAACTAAACAATTTTCACGAACTAATATTTTGATAATAAAAACTTGTAGCAAAACAATGGTAATTGAAAATTCGCATACAAAGGGGACCACAGTACACAAAGAGCACCGTACGGCTACAGTGGCAGTCGTTATACCCACCAAAAACCGACTAGACAGACGAGATCAAACGTTGACAACTATGAACACTAGTACAATAGCTAATACACAATATGTATAGTACAGCATATTGTATACGACAGACATGTATACGATAGTTAAATAGCGGCAGTACTCCTGTCAAGTGCCATTTACTATCATGGCGTTGATAAATCATACTTGGCCAACCGCGGATCGTTGTCGAAATCCAAGTTGTGCGCACTTAATTATGGAAGTGTAGTTATGTCACCATAACAAATGATAAAAAACCTATAAGAAGTCTCAACAGTTTGCTCAAAGCTGTAATGATGAGTACGCATCGAAGGGTTTTCTAGATAAACAGGAAATGCATAATCACATATATTAAGGCCACGGTGCCAATCATGACGCCATTTAACGTATTGAGAAAAGTAAGCTTTACGTTTGTAATTGGATTTACTCAGTGGTGCAGTATATCAAACTATGCTCACTTGACATTTTTTTGGCATCGTTGTAGTCTTTGGTTGTAAGGAAGGTTTATGAATTTTACTGATCCCTTCTTTGCGTAACACTCTTACAGTATACCCGTTAATCACGACATTCCTCGCTTTAGAAACGCACATCCCATGCCACTCGAAGCAAATCTCTCCTTATGTGAAGCTCGAAAATTAAAGAAAATCTAGACACTTAATTATTTACTGAATTCAGAATAAATAAAGGAAGGACGATATTTGGCACCCTAAATAATTTTATTAATAGAAGTTAGTCGAGAGATTGTGTGTTGTGACATACGACTATTATTATTATAATATTCTTACAATTATTCAAGATCAATGACAATAAGGCAAAATGAAACGAGTGCAATTCATTCAATTCTAACACGCTTTGACCAGCAACGTCAGTGTTACGTTCAACGTTTCTGATCGTCCAGTTCTGAGCTCTTCATTAGCATCTAGGTGACACGCCCTGAGTTCGACCTAAACGCACGTGTGCCTTTCAGGCTATTAGTACCTTCGCAAAACGATAAGACACCTAGACAGTCCTAGGCTGGAAGCTGTCTTTCCGGTATTTTTCTGAATTAGCTTGATCAGTGGTGACAGCTATATTTCTCCACAAAATCGCACGTTTGGTTGCTTCTTTATACGCAGCCGGAACTCAGTGACAAGTATTTAAGTTGTTTAATTTGCTAATTTTAAGGTACACTTAATAAAAAAAATGATGATTTCTGCCGCACTTTACGCCTATTATCAATCACGCTCGGTTTACCGCATCGAATATTGAGTGAGACCATATAATACGTAACGCACTATACACTACAATATTGTATATATAATATATTATATATATCATATAATATTATATATAACGCCTCTACTTACTGTTGAGCGCGCCGTAATTGACGTAATTATTGTGTTAGTAAATTAACTTTATTCAATTGTAAGCGATAAACCTGGAATGCGCTTTCAGTTATTTTAACAGCGTACGTTATAGTAAAATTGATTTCATCTACTGGCCTAATAAACAAGGAAGCTTATTACGTGTGGAGAGCATATTTAGTATATTTGCTGCCTGTCTAGTTTTAATAAATGAATCATATAGACAACTTCCGTCAGACACTGTATTTGTAAGATCACAACAACCGAAAGGTATAGCGAGGGATACATAATCCACAGCCACATTGCCCTTAAAAAAATAAAATACGTTCTATCGCTCAAAAAAGGTATGAAGGTAACAGAGACTAGTCGACAGTATTATTGAAAAGAAATTTTTCAATAAAACCATCTGCTGTTGACTGTGCCAGGTTGACATAGAGCAGATAAAAAATATCCTGCTTCTATGGTATCATTTACGACGACAAAAGAAGTTGATACTGCTGAAAAGGTTTTGCAATACCTCATTCATAAAAATGTATAATGGGGAGCCAAATGTTAGAAAAAATCACACATGAAATATTCGGAAGGATGCCGTAAACTAATAGAACAAGCCATTTTGCAAAGAACCATTTTAGTGGATAGAGCCCATCTATAGTGCGTGCAGCGTTTCGTGAAATGCCATAACCTAAACATAAAACCTTGTCATATATACAGCAGAGTAGTTGTAGCTATGCTTTGATGAAGAAGGTCTAGAGGTGATCTATATCCGTTTAGAGGTGTACCAGTTAGCAGATACTCAATTGATTCAGATAATATCAGTTTTCTATACTTTTCTAATTCTTCATATAATTCCTACAGGAAAGATAAAAAAAAATACGCATACGCCGCAGTAGTATGATTGCCGCGTGCATAAAATGAATGACATTTAAAAAATCTACCCGGAATATTGTGCGGCATTTCATTTTACACTAAGCAGGTAGACCACGTGGTTCATCCTTTGTCTTGTTTTTTGCTCTTTTTACTAATAAAATAAATTGAACAGCGCTCAACAATTTTATCACTATCCTTGCAATAGAAACATTTCGGTTGACAGCATTGTTTAACTCTAGTAGTTATCAAAAGCATTATTTCAAAGCCACCAAATGAATGCTATATTTATAGACGATAAGATTCGGTAAAAGTAACAAATTAAACACGAAAACTGTCGCTGCATTTCAATATGTAGGAAGCGCATGCAATGCAAATATTTTGCAAAACATTAATTGGTGCCATAAACGTTATATTCTGCAATACATTAAAACAAACAGAGTCAATACAAAAATGATTTATTCTCTACACAGACGTTATCTTTATACACGAACCTAGCCTATTTACATATTCGAGTTACTAGGGTATTTGATATGCTATTTACAGAAATATCATTGAGGCAAAAAGGGAATAAAAAAAAGTTATTGAAGATATAAGTACCAAGTTTTAGCGACCCGAGGTTATTTGTTGCGAAATTGCCGAACTTTGCGGTCGAGGAAAAGTATAGCCAATCTGATAAACTGTTCAATTTGTTGAAGCTAACGAGGTTTTTGCCTATCAGAAAGAAGAGATCCCAAAAGAATAAACGTAATAAAAGGATTCCCAAAACCGAAGAAACAGTGACAGTTGTCTACTCGTGACCGACTATGCATTACGCGGCCCATAACTGAGGTAGGCCAAGATAAAGGTTTACGCGTTTCATTCAGAAGAACAAAGGTAATTTCCAAGCATCTGGAGCAGTAAGTAGAAACGTAAAACATTCACGCAGTTTTTAATCTAGTTGACCACTCAACAACTTGAAGTACAGTTCAGTTTAGCAAAATCTATATCTAAAAGATCGTGCAGACACCCAGTTATGACGATTCACTATTAACAATATAGTGTGTATTGCAGCGCATAAAAAAACCCGAGATCCGAATGTTCAACTTTAAAACATGTACTGTACTAGTTTGAGCTGTTCAACAGCTTCAAGGCGATGACGAAGATTGATTCTTCGGAAGAAAATTGGACAGTCAAGCGAGATGCAATTCTCTATGTCCTGCCGTCCCGTGCACCCTTGGCAAATGGCTAGTATTCGATTAAAATCATCTTCTAGGTCACGCATTTTGCTCTGGCTCACATACACAGCCCTCTGACTATCTGACTGGCAGCCCTCGCAGATCCGATTCACACACGGTTCTGAACGATCGCATATAATACAGCGGTTTACGTCAAAGTATTCATGAACCATAGTTTTTTTTACGCCTTCCTTACTTGACGGCACTCGGAGATTTTTAGGTAGCTGGTGATACCATTCCGCTGTTCGGACTTTGAGCAGGGCACGATCCAGTGCAGGGCATACTACTCGCAGAATATAGTACGTTATATTTGGTCTCAATCGACAATCTTGGATCAGACGATCCGGATGCGATACCAGATCTATTATCCGCGATTTATCCCAACCTTGCGTCACGATGTACGGAACTCGTTCGCCAACTAAAGGTTCGGCACGTGGGTCATCCATCTTTAGCAGACGCGCCACCTTTAGAACGGGTACGCAGCTGTTTTTCTGGTAGTACTTAGCGCCATTGTATTCTTTTGCAAAAATGTATCGATGAAGCCCAAAATGTCCCTTTAGCATTAGCTCAAAGCTTTTCTGTACTGTCTTCTTAACCGCATCGAAGTTCTTTGTATCGAACAGCGTTTTAATGGCTTTGTCCAAAATTACTTGTTGAGCCTTGCAGCCGTCACGGCGAACGAGCTCAATCCCCTTGGCGTCAAGCACTGGCTCGTTCTGATCTTCGCTTTCAAACATGTATCCAAAATAACGCTTCTTAGTCTCCAATATACAAGGCAAATAGACTTTTTCAAACTTGAGCTTCATCGGATCCGGGAACATAGCTGAAACGCGATCTGCGATATCCCTGCCGATTCTAAAGGCTTCAGCTTTGTCACGACCCCTTAACAAGATAAACATACTATCTGTATCACCGTAAAGGACATCGGCGCCCCATTCCGGCGTTGTATTGACAATTTTGATAGCGGTCTCAAGAGACTCTTTACCTTTGCTTACAATAGAATCAGCCAATTCAACCAACGGCATCCGGCCTGAATAGCCAGCCGCAGTATAACCATACGTGACATTGGCAATCGACTTTAGTCCGAGTTGACGCGCGTCAAGTATGCGATGAAACGACTTGCTTTTACATTTCTTCATACCCTTCTTAACCATAATACGGGTATTAAGAATTTCCTCGACCAATTGAGGTAAGATGCCTTTTCTGATGTGATGTTTTGCAAAAATAGACCCTGAGGGTGAAATAATAAGATCATCTTTAAGCTGTAATAGCTTGTTCTTATCAACTAAAAGATCTGAACAACCAAACTTGATTGACTGGGTTCCCTTCACTATATCCTGAACTTTTCCAAAACATGTAGAGAAACAGTAATTGTAAGCGATCATCACAGATGGATAAAGTGACTGAAAGTCTAGCACTACCACTGGGTCTGTGTAGAAATTTGAATGCGGCTCCATAACCAATGGAATCCACTCCATCGATCGCTGCAGGTTTCTGTCAAGTACTGTAGGTGACAAAGCAATGAAGCCATCCCGTCTCGTTGACCGGAGCATCATGGACTCTACTCGAAATTGTGAGCCCCGACTTAGTACTTCATAAAACTGGATGCCATAAATTCGAGCCATTTCACAGGTCTTTGTGTAAATCTCAAGCTTGGATAACATTTCCAGGCATCCGACGCATCTTTTTACATAATACGCAAGACTGCGACTAGCAAGTAATTCGTCTTCGTACCATTCTCGAAGCGTTCTCCAAGCAATTCTAGATTCTCTCCGATGTAGTATATGGAAGTACACATTTTCAAAACTATAACTTGTTAGTGACAGTTCTTTTCGTAAAATTCGCCACACATTTAACAAGACTCGGCCAGTGAGTCGATACTCCCAAGACTCAAAGTAGCGTTCCTTATCTGAATCGAACCTTACGCCAGCTGTTAACTCTGGCGGTTGTGCTTGTGGCTGACAGGCAGACTCCTCAGTTGATACTTCAACGGCTACCCTAGACAGAAGTAATTTCGGATTCATCTGTAGAGCTAGACACCGTTCAATAAGGAAACCCCACGATAGAGTATCAGTTTCGTAACCAAGAATAATATCTGGATCCCATTTAGCCAGTTGTTCCGTAAGCTTCATAATCAGGTTAATTTCACTGGAACACCTAAACAACTCTACACTGTTAACTATGCCAATCTCTGCAAGTAACGATCTTCGTAATGCTGTGTCACTAACACACCCGTCATAGATAATTTTTATTTGTATAACGTCACTTTCTCCCGGGAAGTCTTTGTGTAGTGCGAAAATTACTGCCAGTATCCGATCGAACGCAGGATCCGGTTTTAGGTTACCCCTTGTCGCACAATGAACCTCACACACTAACGATGTAATCATCTCGTAGTATCTCTCAGTCGTTTCTGGAGTCCCCCCAAAACTATACGCAAACCGAAGGTCTTGCGTGAGCGTGTCGTTTGATGAGTGCTGACTAATAGTTTGATCTGGCTTTGTTCCTTCAGTATTCCCGAAAGTTCGACTTTTCTTACGTCGTAACCACTGCAGGATCTCCTCAACGGCTGCAGAATGTTTTTTCTGCGGCAAGTCTTTTAGAACGTCCCACCTTTTAGGTGACCTTGTGGGAGTCTCTTGGTCCTCATTAATTGTGGCTATAGTAATATTGCCAACCATAGCTTCTTCATCAGAGGAGACGTCGTTATCTATGAGCTTTACCAATGCTGTTTCCGATTGTCTGAGGGAAGCACTGGGAGGAGCAGTCGAGGTCGTCAAGTGGCTAATTCCCGAAGTCGATGGTTGCTCAATCTGAAATACATTAATTTGCGAAAAAAAAATTCAATTTACATGGAGTTTCTTTGGATATCCAACGCCTTTTACACCAACATTGTTAGCCATCCTTGCTATATATTACAGATTTTTGCGCTGCTATCGATACATTCTGTTAATTGTTTAAAAGAGACACCTTGCATATTTTTCTTCAGTCGCTAAATAAACTACTTAAGCAAAAAATTCAATGATGAGATAGCACAAGTGAACTCGTAGTGCTGTACTATCTTTTAAAGTTCTTGCAAAAACCACGTACTTACGGTGTGCTTTAATGTCGATCATCATAGTAAAGACACTCAAATTTCCTTCATACATAGAAGACAGTTAGTACAATAATTCGATCTAAAAAAAGGTCTCAACCTGAAGGCATACTTAGCTATCGGATCTCGCAATTAGGGTTTATATTTTCGGGACGAGTATCAATATGGAAAGGCTTAGGGCTCAACAAAATAAAAACGTTAATATTCGTGCTAAATTCACTTCAAACATTGTGTGAAAAGGATATAGAAAAAAATCAAGAAGCCTTACTTTTCCGCATATCGAAGGCTCCTTAGTCTTTACTTCTTCTTTGACACTCTCTTCATCACTCGCGGGCACCTCGATAAGAGTCTCTTCATCAGAGAAGATAACACTACTGTCACTTTGAATCTGTACCTGTTGTTCGTGCCTGACTGGCGAACCTTCCGTGTCCTCACGCATTGCAGCAAGTTCCGCCAGAAACGACTGGGTAGAATTTTCTGTATGTGTGCTTTCAGTATCCGAAAATAATGTAGAGACAGGTGTTTTTTCTGATACTGATGAATCTTCTAAGCTGTTAGTATCTTGCAGTATATCCTCCGAAATAATCTGAGACATTTCAGCTGATTCTCGCTCGTACGATTCATCATCATCAGCGCTTGGTCCCTGAAAAAGTACTGAATCAGCTTCTCCATTAAGCAAATCTGCCGCAGCATCAAGGAGAGTATCCTGAAACTTCACCTGGCTTTCTTGAGATAAGCCTTTCTTTGCATCAATCTCATGTTCGGCCTTATCGGGTGCATCAAATGATTCATTTTTTATGCCCTCAGCAAGATTTTCTTGTTCTTCAATCGGTATACCGAGAAATTTCCACAACAGTTTTCTATACGAAAGTTCCCTCTCGCTTGGGACTATAACGCGTTGTATTATTGTTGTATCCAACTGTGCGACTTCGCTGAGTCGCGGATCCTGCCAAATTGCCTGTAAACCCGGGTTCATTTCCACCTCCTCCACCTGATTCAAGATGTCCTCGATGACGCAATCAACTTCCACTTGGCAGCACGTTTGCTTTGTAAGTGTAGAACTTGCACTTCCTGTTGGTTTTTCACTATTAATTCGAAATTGGCATTTACCGATATGCAAAAGATTCATACCCTGTATTTGATTGTCTATCATAAATTGTAGATTAAAGGGAATGTGAGCCTCGAAAACAGGCATGGGACTTCCTACTTGTCCAGAAGTAATAACCTCTGATGCACGTTTGATAGTACGGGGATCACTGAACGCTATCTGAAGGAAAACTTCTTCATCAGCGTGGTAGCTGTAATACGAAGAGGATGACTCAATTAGATCAATTATAGGTTATTCAGCATTGTCAACCAGTCGAGGGAAAAGAGGCTCTTCACTAATCATTTTTGCATCCACGAATAGACATGGACTATTGGCACTTATACAATGTGAATCAAATACGAAATGTAAATTTATCTGAAGAACGTTGAAGCTTCAAAATAATTGTTTTTCATTGAAGAGTTTTCGATGGGCATATTATGTACTTACATGTTATAGATAATCAATGCGGCTTGAACAGTTTTGCATTTGAAAATAACAATAAAAGGCTACTTGTCGCAAACATAGTGTATTTGTATTGATTTTGTGCGCCCATAGTGAACATCCCACAGTCATTTTTACCGTCTACCTGAGATAAGTAGCTTAACTATGCTTTGCCTACCCATAAAATTTTCGTCCCTTAAAGAAGGTAGCTTCGACAACACGGTGCCTGGCCACTTTCGCATGTTCATTAAGAGCTTTCTCCAAAGCCTCCACAAAGGTGTTCTTGCGCCGATCGTCGGGCACATCGGATCCCATGGCTATGCACAAATATGGGTAGACCCGATGTATGTGCACACAGACCTTCCGACCTTTATTCTCTACATCGATTCCGAAGACGCGTAGGACAGGTACCTGCATATATTTAGTCACATTTAGTTCTAGTTGTCAAATATTGGCTAAGAAACTGAAGTTGTTTATGCAGATAAAGACCTTTCATTCGTAAAAGAAAACACTCAAAAAAGAAAAAACATCATTTCGTTACACATGGATTTTGGTGATTTTTACAAGTCAACGTAAATTTCCTGACTGATAAGAATCGGGTTGTCAATGATGATGCGCTATAGAGAAGATTTCATGAAATTGTAAATTTAAATGTTCTGATTAAGTTAGGATACAACACACAGCAGTTCTATGGCTTTCGCATCTTTCGGTATTCTTTAGTATTCATATTCAACGCTCTACCTTGTGGAGCTGCGTTTTTGTTGCCGAAGCGAAGGTTTCGTCGAGCCCAGGGACTGGGTCGGTCTGATAACTGTCAACTATGAGTACCGAGCACGAAAGCACCCCTAACCTGTAATCACAACTAACGTTATATATATATATATTAAATTGATTTGCGAGTCGCAAACACCGCTAATGTTGGAATCAGCTTGAAGGTGGCACACGCAACATGGTTAGCAACTAGTTTTGTTTTGTAAAGCTGAAAATATAAATCTGGATTCCGTTTTGCGTATACCCGAATATAAGGGAAGAGTTGTAGGATTGTTATGTAACTTTGTAGGAGCCAAAAGATATAATTTTCTAATTTGCCTCCAAATATTTCAATCACGCAGGCCACAGGTGAAAAACCTTAGTCCGCAGAACATAGCGAGTACTGTATACTCCCTAAACAATGTGGAAATACGAAAATATCAGTTCCAACGATTGTCTATATCGGTTGTTATGTTGTTGGTGAGTATATTCGCAAGACACACGCACGCGCACGATTATGTCTCGATGTAAATGAAACCATGATTTTTTGTCTATTGCCAAAAAATGATGCCACCATCTGTAATATGGTTCTGCTGATTGGAATCGATCCGTCCGCATAGCTTCACATACTGCGTTTTTATACATATAAAGTTTATTCACATGAAATAATCTTTTCGAATTTAACGCAAGTTTTTCAACTTAATACTTTAGTGTAAAAAGTAATTTCATCACTTTGAAGATCTTTTAAACACCGCAAAATATAGTTAAGCATCGGCATAGGTGCCCTAGATTGACGGAAAAGTTTGTTAGAAATCAAATAAAAAATAGGCATGTTTATTTTGTTACTTTATAACGACAATGTGCCAATTTAAAATGCTACTATAATGACTGTTTGTTCCAAACATTCTTTTTTAACCTTTGTTTGCCATACTTACGAAGTTTGCGTCACAGACGTCATTGTGGTGGTACGGGCATAGCAGTATAACACCCAAAGCTGGTGCCACTGTCGAATGGGTAAGTCAGCGCGATTTTCTATTTGAATACGAATATTAGATTTGAAAGGTTGTGTTGAACTTATTTACTGATAGGTTCGGCAATCATCGATTCCGAACACTTCTACTCTGAAGTTTACCCGCGCAGAGAGTCTAATAACCGAACAATATTCCATTGCTGCTTCAAAATGATTATAATTTGTCTTATCTGAAATTTAGGCTTTGTTTAGCTCTTCTGTTTGTGCTGGACACGTTCGGATTTGAGTAATTGTTCAAACGGTAAAGGCGGTTCTTTTCAGCAACGTTGCCTCACTGGCAGAATTTCGAAAAGATTTGGCGCTAACTTCGCGCGTTTGTTCCCGGTCAGTCCATCTCTGAAAGAAAACGAAAACAGGTAGGTCAAAACGAACTCGTGCAAATACCGTGGGTCGTTTTTGGCTAACGTCGAATAATATTACCTTTGTTATATCAGAGAATTAGTGTGATTCAACGTCATGCTTAAAGGCCGTTCTGAACGACTTAATAGGTTTTCACTGTCCCTTGAAGGAACACAATAACCTGTTGGCAAATTTATTCTACTTAATATGATAGTGGCGGCATCTAGTAAATTATTTAGAAGTAAAAAAGGAGACATAATAATGATACATGAGGTGAGTATAGAATGGAGTTCATAGGAAAGCTGCAGTAAACAAAAAATCATGGTTCTTCAGTCATATCTAGAGGATATGACACCGGTTCGAATGATCCATTTCGTGTAACGAAGAAGAAATGAACCTGAAGAAGAATGAAGACAATAATTCATCATATATGCTGTAATATCACGCAATACAATTTACAAATCGACTTTCGCATTATCAAACTGTAAGTTGTAGTCGTTCGAGGACAGTCGCGGGCCAACTGAAAAAAAAATAGTTTTTACAATGTGTGACATACGAAGATCTACTGATGCCATTCTACCTCGGTTACGAGGTTTTAATGGTGAGCTTGAAGAATATAGATTTTAGCTTGTTTGTTTAATATAGGTATTTCTGAAACACGACGATAGAATCATATAGACGTATGTTACTAGTAGCGTCTCGAAAATAGTTTAAGAATTGCCTATCATTTTGGGCAACTTACATATGCGCTTTACCAGAATCGTCCGAGTCGAATAACTTAGCTCATCGAAATTTGCAGGTTGCAGAAAGAAATTTGTAATTTACACTCATAGTAATCTAACGAATTAAGTCACCATAATGACATCTGTATAGAGCGATGTAGGATATGATTTGCTGTTGTCAGTTTTAATCAGCTAATAGATAAATTGGCTGTACCCACAAGATGGAGCAGTGAACCTTTGGACTAAATGGTGGTCTAAACTCGCATATCGAAACAACGCTTGGAGTAGTGCCGGACGCTAGAATTCGCAACATCAAGCTTTAAACAACTAGTTCTAGCTTGGAACAAACTAGGAGTGGATTGGAGAATACTCCACTGAGTAACTTCTTTTGTCCTTCAGAATTAGGCCAGTAGAAACTTGATTTATTTCGTTTCGTCTTCGAACCAATGAGGAAACGATGTAATGCATTCACATAAATGGATTTGACACATTTATGCTCTGTAGTAAAGTTTTACGTCAGCTTATTTTCATAACGTGTTTCAACAAGTGTTTTAAATCAGCTGTATGCGTTACGCAATTGAACGAGCCAGACGCCCATACGGATTGACATTTGGAGTATGTGTATAGTGAAATCTCCCCTGGCTGACACGCCTTCTAATCTTTGCTATGTGCATTCATATTGCTGATTCAGATTCTAATCGCAGGTCTACGAAAAGGAAATATTTTTGTTTATAAAAACATTCTTTATACCTCATCTTATAATGACTCTCCTGCCTACAAATAAATATCAACTCTACAAAAGATACAATATAGCAGGGCACCGAGCGCTATTCTCTCATGTAGTCTATGGACAACTCACATGTTCCGATACAAGAGCCACACTTAACCGTCTACCGAATTTGTTGGCGTGTAATGCTTCTAAGGACGGCGTCACATGAAATTAGAAAGCTTCTGTGTGTCTACGCGTAGACAAGATATGGATGCTGCCCAAAGTATTAATGTCGGTCTTTTTCAAAACACTAGTATAATATAACTGCTGGAATATTGATTGCTTTAAATGACCTTCATTGACATTTCCATGTCAGGTTCTTTAGGTTTTTTACATATTCAAAGAAATTTAAACGTTTATCGATTTTTTTTCTCTGGTTCAAAAATGATGACCAACTATAGTATATACACTGTTTACTTTATTTGACTGCTGCATTTATAACTATACATATTTACTGGATCTTTTTTTCTGAGTTTTGTAGGTAGCCCTATTCGTAATGAACACATCTATTCGGTTAACACGGTCTTGAAATTTCTATTTTAGTTAATAATGCTTTGATAATGTTACACTACAGTTTACGGTCAGAGGTATCGTCGATATGGTGACGGAATGATCACTTTTTAAATCTACTTATCAGCGAATGTAATTTGTCTAGTGAACTTTTGCCCGATTGGTAGATTAGCGTTATCGCATATTATATAGCGTTATCGCTTGTCATGATGGCAGTGAGCAATTATATAGCTTTAATATTTATTGACTGTGTCTAACTGCTTATAGGCTTAATTTTTGTTCGAAAATGGTGCGTTTACTGCTCCTTGAGTAGTCCTTCACATCATCAGGACATCATTGGACTTATCAACAGCTTTTCTCCTACGGTCATAATACTGTTTATAGTTATATGTATAGCTTTATCTTTTTTTTTGGTCCTAATTGCATGGACATATATACTGTAAAAGATTTTAAAAGAAGGACCACGCTCTAATTTCCCTTCTCGGTCCGTTGCCTTTGACCTAGCCCTCGCTACTGCGTGTTATCGATACTTCCAAATTCATTAATGCATCCAGCTGCAATTCATTAATGCATCCAGCTGCAATCCGCTGCTCTTATTTTTGGCGGTATCCCTTAGTGTTTCCAGCTTTGTCAAGGAAATAAAGTCATATGGATATACTTAATGGAACAATCAATGCAGTACCGCATAATAACAATAGAAACATCAGAGTCTATCCAGTAACAACAATCGATGCTAGACAAAGTTTTCTTAATAATTTTTTCGATCTTACTTGTTGCGTCGCCTGGAGGCTGTCGGATGTTTTACATTGAGCCTGTCTTTGATCTTCTGTTGTGTCGAGTGACTGAACTCGTGTACGGCCTGGTGGCTATTTGCTCGTTTTGCGTACTCGATTAGCCCACTATAATGAAAAAACTCGTATGACAATACCAAGAAGAACTTACCGCTATTACAACATGATCGAACTTCAAAAACTGGCAAACAAGCGTGGACTCACACAAAGTTGATTAATTTTATTTAGTGTTCTACAGGCTCGCAGTTGCGCTTAATAAACATTAATCATTTAGCTGCTGCAGCGTTGAATGGGTTTCTTTTTTATAGGTAGTATTTAGTGTGGGAAGCGCTTGAGGCAAAGCGCCGGCGAAGGTTTGAGGTCTTGTTGAATAACTGTCTTATAGCTAAATGATTGA
>NW_019213382.1:0-15529 GCF_002532875.2 Varroa jacobsoni
AGCAAAGAATTTGCAACAAAAAGTGGTGCTTAACAAAAGTAACGGGCATTATTCCATTCAAACATCATCATCATCATCTGTGTCCCTTTCAGAAGCTCCCATCTGATATCCCCTTCCGGTTTATAGCTTCTCATCATATTGTTTACTAGCTTAAGTCAGCACAGGTCGTGCTCTTAGGACGAAGAGGAAGTTCATCTAGGGACAGCGTCGCTGTTTATAGATAGCTAAACGCTTGTAAATATACGTGAATTGAAACGTTTAATCGTAATCCCACTTACTTCTGTACCTCATGCCTCAAAGCACCATAACAACTACCTCATTTTATATTTCATTGACAGATGCGATCAGTTTTATAGAGGTGTTTACCGCTGTTGCAATTATCGTCGTTGTTGCTGAGGGTATTTTTCTTGACACTTTTTAATGCTGTTGTTACTATTGCTGAAGAAGGGATAAATTGAAGTTTAAAACAACTTTTTTAATACCTCAGATGTTGTACATAGCTTCAATCATCCTATGTATCTCCGCTGAGAGTGAACGATTCAATTGTCCTCATAATAATAATTATACTATAGTGAAGATCAAATCTTACTCCTAAACATTATCTACGATCATTCACTGTGCTAAGTAGAGAGCAAATACAGGTCTCAGTGGCTTCAGACAGGTACGAATTAGTTACGTTATTATTAGAATAATCATCGTAGTTATAATAGTCGTATCATAATTGTTTTTATATCATCATTAATTAGAAGTGGTAACTTTCAATACATTTCTATGTGACAATATTATTTCCACCTATTCTATTAGGTCAACTATCTTATATATTTTATAGTTGCAATCATATATATGGATATTTCCGACCCACTGAGTATTAACCGTGACCCTATAATGATCATTGCGTTACTGAATATATTACTAATTATCATTATCGTTTCTGTCAATTAATTAAATGTGATCTTCCGGCCACGCACAACTCGCTCTCAGGGGCCCATGTTGCGTCCGGGGGTTGCGTTGTTTTCACTGTCGTTGCTGATATTACACGTTACAATTGAACGCAGCCATATGACAACATATCTTGCCGAGGTCTTATGCGCCATAGCAATAGATTCATGTTTCACCGCATGAGAAAAATCCAGACATCTACATGGTAATGTATGTGATTCGCTACAATCTAACGATCGGGATTGTTCCCTTTGTAATAGCACTGCGATCTTCCTCATATTGATCAATAAGCACAGTGCACTACAAGCCATTTGGTGCAGTCAGTTCCGGGCGAGTTTGTTTGAATTGGGTTTCATTTGGCGTGTGAAAACCACCATATATCCAGTGTTTGTTTGCTCGTCACCTTGTCTTCGTCGCTATGATAGTGCCCGGATCACTACCACGTAATGTATGGTGTACAGACGTGCTTATATCTACTATGAACATCTGTATATATATATATACTAAAGACTGATCGTGTAAGATTAGCCTGTACGTGCCACGCATCCCGCACAGATGACAGCAGGTTCGTGTTTCGTGGTCGCCAGGGGGAGAGGAGTGCCGGAAAGGGGCAAACAAGGGGTGAATTCGGAATCGTAAAATGTTCAAATCAAGTGTAGGGCGCATTTGCTTGTCTATGTGTATATATGCTTGTGTGTAAGAGCAATTGTGCTCTTTGAATGTGTAAGTTCGCACGATTACGTCTTATATAAAGATTGGAGAGACAGAGGGGACATAGATTCTTCTTTCTTCGCTTTGCTTGTGAAGATATTCTTGCTCTTTCCGCTCATTATTTTCCTGGTTGCTGCTTTCTGCCATTTGTTCAATTCTTCATTTGTCCACTGTCTGCTAGCTTTCTATCGCGATGCTCTTTACAGTGGGTCTCTTGGCGAACATGGGTGTGTCTACAGCCGTGGCGACAGCCCTTCGTAGAGGCACTGCGTCCTATGGTGTTTTTCCACATGTAGTCCCCTGCAAAACAAGGATGTAGCTTTTGTCCTATCGAGATCTAAACAAGGATATATGTTAAGCTCGAAGTTTCCCAACTGTGTGAGCTTCACTAGCAGGTTACTAAACCAGTTCCCCGTTTGGTCGGTTTAGTGGTTTTCCTCTAAGCTAACTAGAACTAAAAGCTCCTATATATTTCGAACCTATCAACGCATGAATAATTGTTCAGGTCTAAGTTTCGTTTTCTTTCAGAATGATCTCAACGCAAACGAGAGTGTAAATCTCAAATAGCCATATGCCCCGATCTCCCTGTAGAAGCACCCAAAAACAGGTAAACATAGCAACACATGCGCAGACAGAAAAAGAACCACAGTCTAGCGCTGTCCTTTGTCTCTAACATGGTGGTAGCAATGAGCCTATCTATCTTTTGTAAACTTAGGCCCTACGTGAAATCCGTAGTTACCGTGTGAATGCGCACGATGCTGGCTCTCATGATAATTTCGAAGCAACATCTGCGCAGATACCTCTGCCCACTCCGTCACCAACAGGGGGTCTCCGTGCAGAGGACACGCCGGATGGATGTGCTCCGGTAACGGCTGGGGAGGTTTGGAGCCAGAACGGCGCAGTGCCGGTGTGGAAATCACCTATTCAATGGTCGAGTGAGCCGTAAGTACTTCGATGGTAAACGTTGTTACTTTATCTCCACAGTGAACACAATGGAAATGTTCCGTTGTTTGTTTTTGTGCAATACTAGCCTGTAGCATCGATTTTAGCATAGCGTATCTTTCTTTACAAACAACTATCATCGTTCGCTATATCGTTTTCGGCATGCCAGAAGACGCCATTAAAACATTCAGCATTATTTACATAACATAGACTTGTTCTCTCGTTTTGATCGCTGAACGAAAACATACCTGTGCAGTCTTACACGAGGGGCTCCCTAAATTAATGATAATATTCTTGTAGATTGCTGAGGATGACTCGTCCCCATTGGAACTAACGCTTTCTTCAACGATCGACGATTCCATGAGTCCTTCTTCAGTGCGGCCTCGCGTGCCACCCACGGCGCCAGCATAGCCTAGCTGTAAAGGCAGCACTGCTGTTCTGTTTTCCTTGGAGAGGACACCCAGATCGCGGCGATCCTTCTGGGTGGAACATGACGGCATGAACGTCGTCTGGCCCGGACCCGTCTGCAAACACGTCCGAAACGGAGGCGAGAACGCAAACCACGTTAGCGATAATCGAATTACAATTTTCCTCTAACCAAATCGGTGTTGCTGTTGCCTTGCTACAGAGCGTCATATTATACCCAAGAAGCCGTTACTCAAGCTATATTATGATCACCATTACAAGTTGTAGCCATTCATCCTCATCATCTCTATCAGTAAGATACAGTGATAAGATCTGTATTAAGAGTTTTTTTGATACTATCACCATGCGGTCGTGCTGCAGCCCTGTCTGGAAGCGTGCTGCTTAAGGCCTGCTACTCGAGATGTTTTTATCACTAGGCAAAATTATTGCTGATTGGAAAAATCGAATAATGCATACATAATAAAATAAAATAAAATAAGGTTCTTTTATTGGAAAAAGGAAGTGCTAGTTCATTGTTATAACCGCCACCACCATCGCTGCCGTTGAGATCGTTGTTACCCAACTCTCGAAATCCATTGTCACTTCATGGTTTTAATATTATAAGGCATTTTTCCTCGTTTTGACCTTACCATTCGTATGTCCACTACAGCCAATTAGAAACAATTAATATGCTAACAAACTACTCGATAACTATACTTTATTATGCATTATAGTAAGGGAAGAGATAAGGGAATACGTTAGAGAGGCAGTGGGATAATTAGTCAATGTTATTAGTGATAGAAATCAAACATCACTCCATCAGTCAGTCAAGCGTGGTTGTGGCTGGTGGATGCGATTGATTGCCTCGATGTTTAAGGAAAGTGTATCGAAAAGACATGTATACTATTATGCCATGTGGTGTGGTAGCAAAACAGCGTAGTGAGTTTCCGAAATACAGTGTAACAGGCGTTCACGTATCTCACTCTGAAGGAAACCGTGTGACGTTACTTGTTGAAATGGTTTAATGCGATAAACGTCAACTGCGCTTTAAAGGAAGTGCGTAAACAGGTACTATGATTGCATGGCTGAACGTCCCTATAACCGAACCTTGGCCACAAAGTAGGGTAGAAAAGTTGCTCAAAACGCTAGCGAGGAAAAGTTGCGGCAAAAGAAGAGGCTATATTTGTACGGCTCGTGTCATGAGGAAGGGATGCAATCAACAAAGCATCATGTAAAAAAAAACGTTGCGTAAACCCTAAAAGGGCGACGAAAGACCTATTAGTCCGTAGAAGCCATGCCGTCATCAACAATCGCAGCAGGAACAGGGTCACAATAGATCCCTGAATATTGACAAATGATCGTTTCCAAATGTTAGATATGGCGAGATCTGGCGATTGCCATGATTGGTCCTCTTCTATCGCAGCAACACGTAGTACACGTCAACAATGAATGAATGATCTTCCTTATATCACATTAACTGTGATATCACAATAATTGTGAGTAAGCTTGACGTAGACACGTAACATACTTACGCTTCGTAACTTGAAGGACAGGTAAACTGTCACAAAACAGAAGCTACAGAGAAAACCGATAAAAACTTCTGGCAGTTATTAACAGTCAAGCGTGTCTAAAAAGATAGAAAATCGTGCATATTATCCAGCTCCGTCTCGCGCATTTGAGCTCGCAGCTGAGTCGCTGGCTCAGGGACCCCTCGGAAGCTGTTTAGAAAAAACCAATGGCAATTCAGAAGAGCGGATTCAGTCGAGAAAAGAACGAAATGAAAATAATGCCAAATGAATGTTACGTTTGCGTGCCGCGTTTTTCAAAACATCATCGCATGATACGCAACGCTCGCGCCACTGGCGTTCGGCCGTTCTGCTGGGGAATAGCAGAAATAGTTGAAGCAGGTCTATAAAGGGTCTGCTCCTATTCACGATGCGTTTGAGGCGTATAGTATAAGAGCTTCGCGTATTGTTGCACGGAGTATTTGCATCAACGATTATACAAGTTTACACATAGTGGACAAAAGCCAAAAATTAGAATGCGGAAAGAGCCTACATAGAAATCAGAGTCCTGAAGACGAAGAGATTTATCGAGCGAAAAAGCAACAAGAATTAAACAAATATTCTAAAGAGCAGTAAAATATGAAGTAGATATATTGTTTCTTTAAAAATGTTCTTCCTTTAATCTTACTCAAAATTCTGTTCCCGCTTCAAATAGTACAGGTATATTGTGAGGATTCTGATTGTGGTTGAATTGGGTCGTTCTATGGCGCTTTTGTCAACCCACTTTGGCCTCCTCGGTGCAAGATGTTTCTATATTACTATAATAATACAAGCGCTTGGCAAAAACAGCTTCCTGGGCACGAAAAATGAAAATCAACAATAAATATTAATAAGATCGTCGCTGTGTTCCTCTTACAAGACCCAGTCATGGTTTACGATAGTGATACTTAGAAGCGCACTTAATCACATAATGAGACACAATTAACTGAAATGCAGAACGTACAATATCTACGTTGGTAGGTTGAAGCTAGGCGATCCGAGCTGTTGTTGCAGTGACTATTACTGTTACTATGTGCCATTTTGCGGGATGGATTCTATATAGATATAGCATGAGCCGACTAGAAGTGCGAATGGCTGTGCTTTACTAGGGACTGATGGCGTTGAAGAAGCCGAGTGCTTTGACCATTGGTCATGCCGCAAGTACCCGTCCGCCAGGCCGTGTGGAACGTTGTTTACAAGCCCGCGGGAGACGTCGCACTATGCTACTTCAGGTGCCACAAACGGCTGCTCGGGTGCCTCTGGCGCATATGGCGATCAAATCGCTGCTTAGGTATGAGTGAATGAGGTTATATATGTTCGGCCCTGTATGGACATAAACATTCGGCATTACTCGATTCTACAATGATGCATGGTGATGCACAGAGATTGCTGACATCCGACATAGAGATAGATGGATATGTGGAGAGAAAAGCAAAGAAGTTCGTAATTTTCTGGCTATTTGGAGGCGTGAGGTAGGAGGGTTAGAAAAGGAAAGCTGCCGCACAACTCCCTATAGACCGGGCACCATTACCAGAATATACCTTGAGGCGTTGTATCTATGTGGCAGCTTCAGTGATGTTGACAGTTGTGGAGCAGCGGAGTTTAAGCGGGAGGCAGCAGTTGGTCTTACGCCAACACAGACAGTCCTTGAAACAGGAAGAAAGAGGGAGCACCAGAAATTGTCTCACGTGACGATAGTTTTCTATTTGCTCCATAATCTTCATGGTCCGGGTGTCACAGTACGACGTTAGGTGTGATGTGGTAATGCTGAACAATGGGGTTTCTTTTCACCAGATTTTCTCGCCGAATCACTGACGGCAAGGCCGTATTTCCCTCTCGTACTCGTACGTCTTCTTAATATTATGTCATTCCAGAGGGTTTGGTACCAGTGATTAAAGCGACGTCCTCGTCGTCAAGGTACTGTGGGTCCATTCAAGGTTTCGCTTTTTAGAACCTGGCCGTTTTGTAGGCCCACGGAGGCATTACGGTAGCCAGTCCCTTCGGAAACATCGGTTCCTCCGGCTGTGGAGGAAATATTTTAGCTAATGACGAAAACGTGATCGGACTACCTCGAAGGTAATATTCGTGAACTCGCAGATAGCACGAGATTGACATCAGATGTCGGGGGATGTTCAGGGGATGGCATGGCCAGAATGGTAAAAAAAACCCATTCGACAAAGCATATGAGTAAATTAACGACTTAAACGTATGACAGGATCCCAATGAAATGGCACTTGTACTCGTAAAACTCGAAGAAACCGGAACTAGTCTTTTTTTTTTTTGTAATTTTAATCTTGGTTCGTGCCAATCGTCGCACTCAGAAATGTTCATCGATTTTGACTAATGTAAAATTTATACTGTTTTACTGCGTTGACCGGCATGTGAGTTCATATCTACACTTAGTTTAGTATAATATGATAGCGTAAGATAAAAACGGCGTTGAAAATGAACTTAATTTTTCGCTAACAATCCATATTTTTCCCAAAAGTTCGGTCTCCTTCCATTATAGGGATAGTTAACCTGAGGGAATTATTTCTAAGAGACAATACCTTGCTGCTTCGTAATAAGATAGGTGGGAGTTATTTTAAAGGGATTTTGTGAGGAATCTTCGGTGGTTACTTACGAATACGAAACATTTAAGATACAATTTGTTCGACCTATGGCCACAAAATCCCTTACATAGAATATATTTCCAATCATAACCATTTTCTAAATATTATGCGTTCTCAATGTTCGAGACAACTTTGCTTGTGGACAAACAGTAGAAATTAAAAAGCGATACACTGGCAGCACATTATTGATATTCAAGCGACATATTGACCTTATAAGACATAATAATCGTTTTATCTAACAGGAAGAACATACTATAGTGGAATTTCGAAATAGCGGTTTTTAGCTCGATGTCAAGAGGTCCTGCCATATATTTTGAGTGCTCTAGCAATGACACAGTCCTATCGGAGACTAACAAAGGTTTAACTAACAAAGTATGTGTGCATCTAGATAATAACCAGTGTTTTACTATAAAAAAAGAAGAAGTGAAAAATCCATGAAAATAAATATGCACAATCACGAATATCGAAGACTTTGTTAATCTCCCGTGAGACTGTGTAATTCTGTAAAAATGTTTATACTATTCAAATTATACTCATTAATGTTTTATCTTTTAGGAAACACGAAGTCCTGTTTAATAATCCGCAAATGTTCCATCATGGTAGTGTAATAAGTACGTCACGAAACGCCAAATTTTAACTGCATTCACGATGACACACATCTTCAATAGCCACCAACGTCCTCGACGTTCTAGTTAGATTCTGAGGATCTTCGGTCGGTTTCCCTACCGTAAATACAACCTCCTCGTCGCCTGCGATTGTGGCATCATCATCCTCACACGGGTCCTCGAGGCATGTCAGCTCATCCAATTCAGCGAGATCCATTGAGTATTCGCGCGTTCGACGCTTCCGTACCTCAGTCACCTGCAATATCGTGTGCCACTTTTGTTGACTGTAAAAGACTGATCATGCTCGCACTATTTCAGTCTTGCAATTGGTTCAGGCGCGGATTCAACACATTCTCACCTTTATTTTTCGAGTTAACAAACACAAGTGCCTTTTTTTAAAAAAAGGTTCACAATACAGATAATACTCTTTACGTTGAATGTCTCGCTCATAGGATAGTCCTGTTCATCGAAAAAAAAAAGGTTTGTTTCTATTTAAGTTAAAATAACTTATCTGCCGGATTGTAAAATTGTCACTACGGAACACCGAGCCTGGTTGAAGCTCGCCAACTATAAAAGTTCTTTAAAGCCTTTGAAAGTGCAGCAGAATCTTCTATTATTATTTTTTCCTTCACATTTGGCGGCAGCTACCTATCCCCTATAGCCGCAGACAGGTAAAGTCTATATGAAGTCACTACAGTTACGCTGCCACCTTTCTGATGTGTTTGGTATCAAGGCGATTAGTTCTGTCTAGTTCAAGGAAAAGCCATGTTAGGACAAGGCGAAGACAGGTAAATGGTTCTTGTTTATTCACTGTTCTAATATGTCGTTTTTATAAAACGCGGAGTATCACAGTTATAAACGGAAGTGCACGTAAATCATCCCTTATAATAGAATGCAATAGACTGGCAACGATGTTTGCCGTATTAGCATATTTTCTTTCACATATTGCTGGGGCTGTCTGGGCCTTGTTATTGGGCAGCAGTAAAACGGTGAATTAATTGGAGATGTTAGCGACAGCTCGTTCAGGTCATCTTATTTGTTGAACTCGAATATTAAACGAAAGAGATGCCTCAGTTTAATCGAATCATTTTAGGCCGTGTTTAAACAACCAGGCAATGCTTGGCCGCATTTTAGGTAGCCCGTACAAGTAACAGTATAGGCTTATTTCCGCTAAATTTCCCAGAATTATGCAATATGAAATCACCTAAAAACAAGCCTGTTTTTTAGGAAAACGTGTCTTACTGATGATTACAAAATATCGATGATTAAAAGGGACGTATTTTCTCAGCTAATTACTTTTTAACAGGGAGCTGTTTGGTAACCATAATCTTTTGACGTTTTTATGCACCTAATAGGCTTCTCCTATTTAGGACAGGGAAAACGCCGACAATACTAAAGATAATGGCATTAAAAAAAAATTAGTATGGGAGCATGAAGGGGTCCACAGTATTCGATAGTTACTCGAGAGCAACAATAGCGTACGTGGAAGTTCCAATGTTTGTTCATATCTAACGTTTGCAAGCAATGTTTCGACCGCAATCTAAGACATTAATATATGGATCTGTGTAAATTGTACCTTTCATAATCGAAGCTTTTCATTTCGCAGTTAATTAATCACAGCTCTGTCCACAGATCTATGTGTAGAAGCACTAGCTACCCTGTCGTCTTGTGAAATGTTTGTGAAATAATGGGTGTGCACAATAGTACCTCTTTTTGTCGTGTTTTCGGATCAGTACTCCAGCTGCGTTGTCGTAGAGTCGCTATCGTTTCGTCGTCGTGGTCCGGCGATCCGGCAAAGGTTCCGTCACCGGTGTTAACACCATCATCACCAGCAGAAGCGCCTCCGCTAATTGTTCCCTCGCCACCTGAATGGCGTACTATACGACGCCGTAAACAAGGTAGCCACATTTCGACGAGATCATCAGTCGTTTGACAGCCAATGTCTACGTGCTCCTGATCTCGGTGCTGGGCGGACGACATGCGCTTCCTTGAGCCTCCACCACTGGAAAGAGCTATGGGTAAGATCCCATTATCGACAATCGCCGATTGGTGCCGAGCGTTTGCCGTAATAGCCCGTCGAATAACAAACACAAGAGCAAAGAACAAATCAACATAAAAACTCAAGCCTTTATTTCTTAAAGTACCTATTTTCGTAGGAAAGCTTTTTATTTATGTTAAGATAAAAGATTAAGTATACAGGATACGTTTATTACACTGCCTTCATTATGGTCTCAATGTCTTGTAGAGTCATCATTGCCGGTCCATATCATTCAGATCTCTTGATTTGATTTCTTCTATAAAGTGTAAATGTTAACCTGTTTTCTGCAAGTCTTTGCTTATATGAGTAGGTATGTTCTGTGTTCCGTCAATCACTTTTTTATTCACTTATATGCATTACTAAAAAAAGACCAGCCTTCCAAAGAAAAGTCATAGTGTCAGAAGCAAAAACATGAGAGCTAAGTAGAAGAAACTGAAAAACATGCTCATTTATAATCCCCGATATGAAGCATGCTCTCGAACCTTTTTATTTACATGAGCACACAGACACACGTCCGATATTCAATCAAATCAAGGGTCAGCCGTTAGTTGAATGTTAATATTTTCACAAACTAGATCGCCCCGTTTGTTATGCGGCCAGTCCCATTTTCAGCCTTTGCAGCTCTTCAAATGCTTGCGCACGTACGAAACTGGTAAACCCGAAATCCAAGAGCCGTTTGACGCTTTACTGCTCTCCTTCGTTCCAATTCGCGATCTTTGAAGCGCACTCTTAATACTCTATTTGCATATATCCTAGACTTCACGCACCTCTACGGTGCATTTTTTCCGGTGTTCCCCGATGAGATCCAACATTCTACCAACGCTTTGACAACTGCCCAGGGGGTTGAAGGTACGATAACATTTCGTACTCTCGGTGCCGGCCCGATATAGCGAATATCTGACACAGTTTAAATAGCAAAAGCAGTAGCAGACTTTCGAGATAACACAAGCTAGGGGGATCCGGGGATTGTGTTTTCATTTTCTTATCTCATTTTTAAATTTCTTCGCCCGCCATACGGAGGCGATGCAGCGCCAAAAGCTCGAGCTATCTACGTGCTCCTATTAAGAAAAAATTTATAACATTAGTAACAGTACGATAAGTAAGATTCGGCCGCTGATCCTTACGAAAAGCCACCGCTAGCTAAAGCTTGTTTCTTGTGTTCAAAAATCATCTTTAAAGACAAGGCTCGACTCAATGAGACTACCCGATTATTGGCTCTGATTGTACACTGCCCATCTATCGGGCCACGAAGAGATTGCAGATAGTCCCTAGAAACTTTGAGCGTACCCACAGAGGAGTTAAAAAGTTCCCTACCCAGTCAAAGGAATGCCCCTATACTGGCACATCCAAGCCCCAAAAGTAGACGTAGACGTTGGCAAAAGCCACTAATTCAGTTAGCCAAGTTCCAGGTTAAACAGCGCTCAAGCCGGTGCAGTTGGTTCGTTACTTCACGCGGCTCCAGCAATGGTGCAGGGGTTCGAAGGGGGTACCGCATGTGCCTTTGCTGACGTTGTCGTTGCAGAAGCTGCTGTTCACTCCGAGTACTACACTAGTGGAAACGAAGTTCTAATAAACGTAACCTTGTTTTCTACTCTTACTATAGTTTATTTAGAGCGGAGTTGTTAAAGGAAAAGTTCATCGTTCGATTGCCTGTGTTACCTGCGGTTTATAATGTGAGTAGAAATCAAATGGACAACGCTTTCCTGTGGAGCAGCGCAAGACGTGCTACAGCGTTGAGTTGCAGGATCTACCCATGGCTGGCAAAAGGGCACGTGTAGCTATTTAAAGCCTCATACTTCTAAACAAGTTTAGTTACTATTCTTGATTCAAGTTTGCAAGAAAAGCTCTAGATTAGAAAAACTAGTGGACAGCCAAAACTTACGTTTAATGAATCTGTGACTACCGATTTTGCATTCATGTTATTCTAAAGAGTTTGATGGACACAATTTCATCATAAGAAATCAACCGGTTAAGAGAGAGGACCGAAACGAATACGGACGATGTCACTTTGTACTCACAATCCAGGTTTATCCAGTTTTAACTATATGTGTCGATGTTCCATCGCACACTGAACGTTTGTCCTCAACGGATTTGATACCCTTCCAATAGGCGAAATTAGCCTGCAGCTCTTTTTTTTTTCTTCTTTTCTCCTTTGTTTCTATTCTAGTTCGCATCATTGTCGTGATAATAACTTCGACACAAGAAGCGATACACGCGCCTATTCGGTTATAGTGTCAAAAGCCAGCTGAGAACAGCTAGTCTAACGCTTTTCGGAGAGTTGAAGGTAGCTTCGTTACAGGAGGTTGCAGATTAAGCCCTATTTACAAGCCCGTCCGCATATGCAGCTTCCTATTATATGCACGAAAGTAAGCGTATTTGTGTCTTTTCACTCTGGCACGGAAACAAACTCAAGTTGATAGGGATTGCCCTTGGCTATAATAAGCGAGTTTAGGGGAAATGAAAAAAATGACGATGCAAGAGGCAAGCTTCAGCAGAAAACTGTGGTACTGTCGATAGGAAAGCGGTTATTACATTGTCAGATTTCTATGGATGCATGGGATTATTGGCAGCTGATTGAGAGGCATCGGTTGGGCCATTCGAATATGACGCAGTGTATTGTAGAGGTCGCATAGCCATCAACATAGTTTGTCTGAATGGCAGTTCTACAACAACTGTCGTTTTGTTTATCTCTGTTCTTGGAATAACTGACTACTAAGTGGTAAGACTTTGTTAACATTTGATTGTAACTAGACTATGGCAATATCGTCAGCGGTTAGGCGAAAGTGGTCGTTTGTCGTTCGTCAGTCTGTAAAATACATCAGTAAATCAAGAGCTGTGGTTCATTTTGGATGCCTTTGTTCATGGGACTGCCGTTGTCTACGAGGGATTAAGGCATTCACAAAAAAGGAAAAACGAAGGAGAAGTTCGTAAATAAGGAGAAGTTCCGCTGTTTACAGATAGTCTATGTATGTAGTTGTGTGTGTATACGCATCTTGGAAATACTAATGAGTAATGGTGGTGGTAGCTTTTTTACTGTGAACGACCGTTAACCTAGCAGTTCCCACCAATGCTACGCCATGGCTTATTATGGTCCAAACTTCGATGCCGCGACGAACCAATAGAGTTTGATCGACTGTTGGGAAGCTAACAATAGTAATCGAGAGGCCTGAGCTACGTTCAGACTTGCCCTTCGTTCAAACGAAAAGGAAAGGTGGCAAACTGAGTTTTCATCGGTATGGATAGCATGGTACATGGGTTCAAATCATGTGGAGCAGCCAGTTTCCTGTATTCCGTGCTGCCGCGTCATCTCCTGCCACTAGTGTTACTGTTACCACAACCCAGCTGTGTTCTAGCCTACCGGGCTGTTGGAAGCACCTACGAGAATCAACTCTAACGCTCCATGTCCCAATTGAAGCAACGGGTGGTAAGACAACGACAGCGCCGCGGTGATAAAGATGAGGACGGCGCCACCCTCTCCTTGCTTCCTTTCTTTCTTTCTATATTCAAGTCAAGAGATATCTGATTCATAACTTTTATTTTACAAAGTCGTATAAAGAGCATAAACGATTCCGTCGACCGGAGGTCGCAGGCTTCAAAACCGGTACCAAAAAACTCGGAACAACGAATCAAATTTAGGAACGTATTAGCTGGACACGGAAGCTTCGCCACTTATTAGTGGATAGGCACCGAGCGCAACGGCAAGCAGCAGATTTCATGATAAAGAAGAGTTTCAGGGGATATGTTCTAAGGCAGAAATGCAAGGCAAAGGCAAAGGAGAAACTGGTGCGGAGAAACGACATTTCTAAAAAAGGCGTCGATCGGATAAAATGATGGACATCAAAAGACAACTCTGTTCCGGTAGCTTTACATAAATCGCTAAAGGACCCACAGCGTACGCAATTAATTCTGAAACAGCACACTAAGACCAATACGAAGCAAGATACCCGCAATACAACTTATAATCCTAATCACTGTCGCTCCTTCTTTCTTTACCGAATATCCGTTTACGCTCGGCGTCAAGCGCTAGTTATTCTCTCAGCGGAACGTTGCCCGCCAACCAGTGCGCTGCTGATATTGAAAGAACCAGGGGCGAAAAAGTCCATGGGGTCTACTAACCTCAATTAACTTTTTTGCTGTGCTAACGACTACAATAGCAAAAACGTATTATACAAAAAAATGAAAAGCCTACATTCATGTTTAAAAGTGTGTCACTGTGTCGATGCCGCTGTAGTTATCGAACGGAATCAAGGAACGTGCTATTTGAGTGTCGTAGAGTAACCCAGCATATATTACGAAAATATTAGGAAGCAGCGGTGCAGGAAATTGTGGATATGCAAGAAGGTGTTATCGATTTGGAAAAGTTACTAAAAAAGCAAGTCACTCAACGCCAATGTAACCCTTTCAGTCTAATTGTTCAGTAACAATTTTCTACAGCACAATGTAGTTTTCCTATAAGTAGCTGCGGTTTGTCACACTAATAACGTGCTTTCCTGAACCGCGTGCCAATGTTAGTTAGTTCAGACGAAACACCGTCAATAGGCTTTAGTATGCGTTGATATTTCCTAGACTAATCATGGCACCTAGCATTAGAGATAAAGGCTTAAGTTCGCCTCTGAAATGTACTGCAAAGGCCAAGTTTAGGGAGCTTGACAAAGTTTCTTCAACCAAGTCCTTTGAAAATCTTTAAGAAGATCAGTGATCGGGAATTTACATATATTAGATATCTAACAACAGAGACCTACAGGAAGAATTATCTTACCGAGCGGTACGGTGCCTCGCTGACATACTAGCTTGTACTACGTATGAGCAGATTGTAGGTCAGAGACAAAACTTGGTATAATCTTTAAACTATGAGTCTGCATGAATTCTACCTTTTCGATTTTTGAATAAAATAGATGTCTTAGATTTCTTTTAGAGTAATTATATACTTCCCTATTTTTACTAGCGTAAAGTTACAAAGTTTCTATTCGCTGAACATTGTTTACTCACGCTGATATTATCAACACATTCAGGTGTTACTGTTAATTTTTGTTTAAAATACTTTATCAACGTAAACAAGTACGTAATATAAGGATCTTCTATAATAACAGCTTTTCGGCAAGCTATAGGATCGCTTAATAAATTTGTTCCTTTTCTTCTTTTCGTATGAAACCTTTGTGTTTAGTGCCAGTTATTACGGAGCCTCTGTCCCAAGCTTATACTTCAGTCGGTTTACAAATGAACAAGTTCTTTATTGCTTCCAAGTCCGCCACACCAGAATAGCTGTTCCGTGCTTCTGAGATTTACGTTACTTTGAATGTTGGATATTTTGATGGCTAAACTTACTCTGTGCTATGATTCTATGGGTACTTGACGTGGCCTGGACGCTCTACGCGAAGACCGGTACCAAATAACCTGACATGTCCGACAGTATGGTCAATTTACAAATAATTCAGGTTTACCGAAATTATGAATATCGTGAACCGACATGGCTATTGCAAATGAAGCACTTGTTCCTCCTATCCGAATTTAGGGTACATTTTTTACGCCAGCACTCAAACTAAGTGGAACCCAGCGTCGTTCAGCGTTTTACAGCCCTTATGATATCGTATGTACGTATGACCAACTAGTAGTGTTCGGCTAAGCTTCATGCGTAATTGAATTATATCTCTTTTTTCTTCTTCGAGTAATCGTTCAGGGGCAGATAGGCGCCAAAAACCAAGCCGTCCTAAATAATTGTACCTCTCCGAATAT
>NW_019213382.1:15629-51753 GCF_002532875.2 Varroa jacobsoni
ACACGCTAGTTGCCTGTATAACTCCAAAGCGCAACAAATATGAGTTTTATATCAGGCACGGAATTTTTACGAAAACCCTATGAGAGGTAGTCGAACTCATTGTCGACGTTGTCAACAACGTATAAACAGCATGTCGAGCTTGGCCGTCAATAAGGTCCACCGAAAAACGGGATTTACATGATATCTACTAATTGAAGAAATTTCTTCATAAGGGCATCAACGACTGCGGTATTAGACTACATATATCTAAGTGTTGTCTTCAACCTGCTTAGGTCTCGCTACAAATAACCACGTGGAACGCTACCCCTAAAAGGTCAATAGGATTAGAACATATTTTAGATGAAGGTTACACCGCAGGCCGCACATGCAGTATGTTACTTCACCGTTCACATGCAGAGAAAGCAAGAATAGCAGGCTTCAACCTAAAGGAACTGTTTTTTCCAATCAGAATGTCTACGCATATGTTAGGTGTGTATGATCTAATACGTGTTTTTTGCAGAGACATTACATAGTACCCAGCATGCGTAAGCATTACTGTGTCATATTTAACGCTCTATGTGTATACGCGTATACATCCATTTATAATACGATGCTTGTACCATTTGCACGTGTAGGCGCCCTAAAATCAAAACGTATTCTGCTACTTCCGCTAACATGTTGTTACATAGGTAATGCATAACTTTACTTCATCAACGTCATATATCCAGCTCAATCTACTGAGCATTAGACAGTTGAATATAGGGCGAAACTTACCACCTGTTGGACTGGTATCTTCTCCGCAGGAAGAGCTTCGCTGAGGTGGCAATCGAGGCCCAGCAGTCGCGCCATGTCCAGCTGGACCTCCCACACCCGCAGAGCTACCGGGAGGTTTAGCGTCCATTGTAAACAGCGGCTCTTGCGAGTGCCGGAATCGCGTGTTACGGTCAAGAGCCTCGGCAGCTCGGACAGCGCGTATGTGTTGCGCCACCGAGGCCGCTATACGGTCCTGTTTAGACACCCGAAAACGTTCGAAGATGTTGAGATTTTTCTTGCGCTGCTGCGGTCGCGATGGCTGTTGACCGGGTGGATTCGAAGTGCGTCCGCCAATTTTTTGGGCGCCACCGGACGTTTCGCCACTGTAATTTCTGCAAATAAATTAGGAAACAATGATAGCAATACAGAAGCTTTCGAAACTAGCGACGATTTATATTTTTATCTTCTGTAGGTTATTGCTTTCTTATATAGTAACCGAGATATGTGGTGGCCTAAAAGGATCATCACAATTTTGCTGCGTTTGTCCTAAGGTCATGGCGCTTCCGACATGCTGATAATAGCATGATAATAACTATCTGAAACTTGCCTGCGTATTAAAGGTAAAAGTTGAAAGCTAGGTGGGACAGAGTTCTAGCCGGAGGCAAAATACTCTAAAGTTCACAGTTCCATACAGTCTTCCGTATTAAGTAACCGGTCAAACCTAAATAGCAATGATGTTCAGCAAGATAAAAGGTTCAAATAACTTTTGCAGCGAAGGCCAGAAGGTACTAAAGCAAGGGCTAAAGACAGCTTTTTTAAATAGCAAGTTCCCATTTTCCTACTGGAAATATGGCAGAGTAGGCCTGCAGTACTGTGTGATGAAACTTTGTGCTTGCCAACTAAACTTGTTTTTCGCGTCTCAAGACTGAAGAAACTCAAAACATTGAGAGGAATGAAGTTGGCCAGACTTTGAGCTAACACCTCGCTTTGAGGCGTGATTTTAACGAAACTAATGTTATCTGAATTTTTGCATCGCCTTTGTAGATGCCAATCATCTTCTTTGACATTACTATAATCCTTAACTTTACACTCAGTATTCTACGTCGGCTTGTATGTGATAACCCTACGTACTGGTTAGTTGCTGATAAAGCTTATTCATACGAATTAAATGCGGATTTTCAAATAATGGAATAAAGAATAGCAAAATATAAGCTCCAAATAGTCTCTAACATATCGTAGCTTCCAGATTTAAGATCGCGGCACGCTTATTTACAAGTAGGATCATCAGTCAATTGTGCATTGGTTTAAACGGTCTACAACTGGCTCCCGAAATATCGCCAAGTTATCAGGGCTGAGGAACTTCTTCGCGCGAACGCTCAACCGAAGGTTCAACGCAAGTAGACTGAGTTCAACTGAGCCTAAATATAAAAGACGGGTCTATTTCACAACGTAACTGTTTGCGATCGACGCACGCCAGTAAAATTTCTTATTTCCTTTTGTGAGGGATATATCTTCAAGGTAAATTTTTATGAAGTATTTTTTGTTCGGACGTTAAAGTAGCCTTCAGAAACTCGTCTGCGACACGCCCTCAGACACCTATACTCAATCTGCCTAAGTGCTATACACATGAAATTGGACATATCGTCGCTTTATCATTCATTGCACGTATTCCATGCCCCGGTAGACGGACTCAGTAGTATGTCACTCTTAATGTATAAAAATAAAACCTGAAGTATCGCGTTAGAGCCTTTCGTACATGAAGGCAGTTCTTTATAGCATTGATTCCCCTTATTGTCACCGAAGTTGCAAGACTTTTAGTCCCAACTTCGAAAGCCTTAATAGAATAGCTGTAGTAATGTTTCACCAAACATATTTAGAAACAAAATGCAAATGAACGCTCACAATTCAGCAACCGGGGCAGCGGGATTGTTTCCCGCCAAGATACGAATTCATTTTTAGAGCTGATTTTATGCCATATTGTTGTATTATGTAAGATGTTAGTTCTAAATATCTTATATGCATTGGCAATACTCCGCCTTTAAAAAGCGCTATATTGATTATATTCTATTATACGAGGGCAACTTCGTGTACTGCGCGTGTTTGTTCGTTGTAAGCTGGATATATGGTTTCCCCATCAAGATTTCTATTCCGTTATCCCAACATAAATACAAAAAAATCTCTCTTTTCTGATCACCGTTACTTTCGGGTTTTTGGCTTTAAGTACTTTACCTTATGGTAGCGCAAATGCCTACTAAATGCAATTAGCGGCGAGGTATGACAAATTCTTAGCAAGATCCACCAAACGCTGTTTTTAATGCTCCTGGTTTGCCCTTCTTTGGTGAGAGATTATAGAGGAGCATTTGTTAAGACTGCGCGGTGCGCGAAAACAGCGAACATCTAGTTCCTGTTCTAGCTGCAGACAGCTAGCCATTCATCCACCCCTCCACTCCCGTCAGAGTTTTTCACGTTCCTTTTCTACGTCTTTTACGTCTGTTCCCCTACTACTAGCCTATGATCAGCAGACATAATTCAGCTGATATTGAAGAAAAGAGTCTAAGTCACGTTAGAGGAGAGAGAGCTTCATTTGTTTATTTCTACTTCATCTGTCGGCTGTACTGAGGTTCAACAGCAACAGCACGTGTAGGTCTGAATTTCAACATTTCCTAAATGATTAGTTGTTCTTGAGTAATCTACAATGAATGAATGATGTGATAGAAAAGAGGCCTAAGGCGAAAAGCTAACCATAAACCGGCATGAAATGATTATGGGCAAATGAAAAATATCAGATGTACGACTCGATTTCTTGCTTAAAGCCACGGAGGTAACTGAAAAGGATTACAGAAGGTACATGCCTTGTATGCATATATACTTACCTCTATAAGGGATACGCATTATGGATAGTTATTTATTGTTATTATATACTATTCTTCATCAAGCTAATGCATCAAGTTAATATAGTTAATGTGTTATTAAGAGCATCTTGCTTTAAGTTTAAGGAACTGGGTTCGGAACGAAGCTTTTTTAAAAAAAAATTAATAATTTAGCTCATAATTTACGTGTCCTATAGCAATTCCAGCAATTAACGGACATCAAACATTAAAATAACATACAACGACGTACATTAGTGTGGCACTCTATCAAACTGGCCGTTGAACAGCATGTTTGATTGGTTTTCTACTTTGCCTGAGTCGTCTTCGAGTGCCTAACAGCTGCAGCAGCTTCCTTAACGCTATATATTTAGTTCTTTCATTGTTTAGCCATATATAAATAAAAAATTTCTTTTACCTTTTTCTAGTACTCTTAGGTTGAGCCTATGCAGGTTCTGTTATATATATTTACTAATAGATACTAATATATATGTCATTTATAATATCCTGTTTTTTCTCCTATAGTAAATTTAATCGCCAGTAGCCGTATTTTTAAACTTGACTGCCGTCTTCCCACTCCAAGTCCAAGTATCTTTGTATCAACAAACCATTATAGTGAAGGCGGCAGAGGCATTAGCATTAGGGAAAATTAATCCTTTCCGTTTGCCCTATTCTACATTCCATTTCACCACTGACTGTGCATTCTCCATCAGAGCCCAGCGTTTGGCCGCTTTCGAAAAATATTGAGCCCAAGTCGAATAAATTTGGTAAGCGACTGTTCGCTTGTCTGGGCCTCGTAGGTTTCCTATATTATATATAACCTATTTGGCCAAATCAACTTTAGCCTCCTTATGGTATTTAGAGCATCGAACTACCTACCCCCCACTACCAGTGACTATTTACCGCTACAGAAACAGCAGAGAAATTCTACCGCAAACGGGATCCACTATAGACAGTGCTCTGTAAAAGTGAGCCTGTTAGTAGAGTGCTGCAATTGTTGAGTCAGCCCCACATCTCGACATCGTTGTGGGACACCAAAAGAACTGAACAGTCGGCAGTGTTCCTAACAAATCATCTGGAATCGTAGCAATGGCGCCTGTACTGTAATCCAGTACAGAATATGGTGGATCGATAGGCGTAACCAACTCGTGAAAAGAATACAGCAGTGAGACGGCCGGTGCCCGTACTTGATGACGCCATTGGAAGAAGATAAACGGGAAAACGGATACGGCGGCGAGTCAAGGAAGTTTTGCTGAGCAGCAACGTTACAGACGGTCATCAGAGCCGGATAAGATGAGCGTACAGAGGGAAGCGGGGTACCAGCAGCGTCAATGCTTGGTCACATTAAACATTAGATGGCAGCAAGCGACAAAGCATATGTTTCACATGAGCGTTGATGGCACCTATGGCCGTAGCTATAGAAGCTGGTTTAGTCGGACGCTCTGCGTATTACGTCTGCGCGCCATAGGATGCCTCCAGCCGATGTCGTCAATAGTTAGGAAACCGGTTTTTGGCGTCGAGTTCACCGTTCTTATAGCTAGAGTGCCTAACGATGAAAGTCTGACGGCCGCATGACAAACAAGATCAGCCGGCTATGTTGCAGTAGAAATGTTCTTCGAAAATTAAAGCAGCAGAAAATGCTGGTAAGAGCAATTGTCGCCCTGGCATTGAGACTCCGAGACTTCACTAGCTACTAGTAGTTATATGATCAAAGTGCTGGCTTCTCCTAGCTAGTCCATGCACGTTTGCGTAATTTTATTGTACGTATATATATATATATATATATATATATATATATAATAAAACTTTTACTATATCACATTTCTACTACAGAAAGAAAACGCACCCGGTTCGAAACCGACTATGATCACAGGTACAGAATCGTAAATACTTTCGAATTTTTCTGGATGGCTATGTTAATACATAGACTGGTATAAATAAAGGCTTTTAAATAAATCAGGCTTTCGGCCTAAATAGTACACTTTTTCAGTGATGCCTCCTACATGGCAGCATTTTTCCATAAACACCCCAAGACAAATTAACTGTTTTCAGAAATGAGATAATTCAATCGCGAAAAATTTGATCGAACCACCTACCCCCCACTACCAGCCTCTTTATGTCGGCTAACCTGGTAGATAAAAAATCCAATAACAGTTAATAAAATCTCTGATCTACGAAGCAGAAATTATAACACAAAAAAAAAATTAGATATACGTTCTATTATACCTCACATTTCTAACAATCAGGCTGAATCGAAGGTTTACAAGGAGCTCATTTAATATATAGCACGTCTTCTGGACGTGATCCGCGCACTAAAATTACGCTATGGATCATCCAATGATAAATCCATGGAAACCAATACATTTTGCAAGCAGAGTACATCATGCCTCCGCGTTAAACAAACATAAATTTTCTGCTTCTCCTCGCAAGTGGCGGCTGCGATGAACCTCACAGCCGAGGGCAAAATGGTAGTCAAGTATTGATGACTAATTATGAATGGGTGTGATGAGCTCACGATAATAGGAAACAAAGAATTGACACGATAGAGAACTGTCCCTCGAAAGAGAACAACCTGTCAAAAACCTGAAAGGCATTCGGATTGCCAAAATTATCACGGGCCAATTTAAAGCGCCTTGAGAAGCTGGTGTTCTGGAAACTCTGTTCAAATTAAGGTTTAAAATACGGACGCTAGCCAGTCAACTTCTCAGAACATAACGAAAGCAACAAAGTATTATACGCGCGGTGAAGGAATGCCGATCACTGCGGTTCGGACGAACGCCAAACGGACAACCTAAGCTGCCCGGCCTATAGAGAGGTTTGAAGGCTTTTAGGTTCGAAGCCGGACACAAACACACTTCGTTTCGTGCTAAAATTGATACCAGACGGACATGAAACATAGAGGCTTATAGAAAAGAACTCCAGTGGATACTTCGGAATCAAAATAAACCAATATGCAAATAACGGAAATCGGTTTTCTCCAGGCAATTTAGATGGGTTAAGTTAACACAAGGTAAGTATACTGGCTGAGCACTATATATGAAGTATAGCTGAGCATATACTTCGTGGTGGGGTGAAACACAGCTGTTATCACCGATGATTTTAACGTAACTATCACGTCCAGTAGCAACAAATTGTGTTAGGGACGTACGGATTGTAAGTGCATACTTTTCACCTAACGTTAGGTTTGTCCGTTTTGGTAAGTTGCGACTTTGGGAATCGTAACAATATGATTATAACCCTAGGGGGCTAGGACAGGCCTGCTACTTCTTTGAGTAACAAGCACGTAAAGCGTCAGTGTAACGATCTGGAGGACTATATGGCCGTTAACAATGTGATATGCTAGGCTATCTCAAAAAAGATTCTGATTACTTTTATATAAATTACAGCATCGAGAGCTGCGTTAATAAAATACATCGTTTTTCTGCTTTAAGATAAATACCGACCCAGTTGATCATAGAACATATCAATAAGTCACTAGAGGGTTCGGCAATACAAAACACCACCGCAGTGCTACTCACCTTAAAGGAGGAGCGCAAAAAAAGTGGGCGGCAATCTCAGGAAGTTCTCTAAAAAAAATCCAGGTAGAATATTAACAATAAAGGTAAATATCGATTCTGTGTTGATTGGAAAAAATAGCTAATAAGAAGAATGCTACCGTTCTAGCAGTTCGACTGGCCAGACTCCAAGCTCTTAGATATAGTTGAGAAAATTCATTAGCCAGCAAGTTACTACATCGGGAAAAACTCACAGGTAAGTTAAATGACGACGTATAAAAAGCGAGCCTATTAGATATTCACAAACGAAATAATTAACTAACTATATTCCTATATTTGCGGGAGAGGTTATAATAGAACTATTTCCTAATAATAGCTAGAGAAACGGCGATCGATGTGACCCAGATTCGTCGTATGATTATTTGAAAATTAAATTTTTGAAAACGAAGCAATCCTTAGAGCAGGATGGAGCTCGGGCAGTGTTAGTCAAAAGATCAATTGGAAAGAGTGTAGATCTATTCGCTAAGCTTACGGATGATATTTGGACGAGAGGATCATTTCCAGCACATTGGAAATACGCCGACTCTGTATTAGTGAATCAGATTTGTAGAGACAAGCCAATATGTTTATTAAATAGGAAACACACTGATCAAAGGAAACGATACGAAACCACCCAGTTTGGATCTATAAAGGAAAGGTCAACAATAGATATTACCACAACGGTACTGGAAATGACACGGTATAAGATAGATAGATAGAAAAAAACAATGGAGAAGGGCATTATGTGCACTAGCGGCATTCGATACTAGAAAGAGCGTTTATCTCTCTCAGAAGAACGGCATGAAGCAAAACACGTTAAACCGTATCTGCACTGTAGGGCTACCGAGAGTTACCTAAATGACAGCTTCACAATACACAGCGGCATCACGTACCGTGTCTAGAAGAGTGTCTCAGAGTTTAATACTGGGCCCTGTTCTCTGGAATATGAAATGTGATGACATCCTGCGACAAAACTATCTAGACCCAGCTAAACTAATGGCTTTTACTGATAGCCTAACAGCGCTAGTAGTAACTAGAGACAGTATTAAATTTTAACACGATACCTGTGACATTGTAAACACTTACGTCAACGATCATGGCTTCGAACCAGCCTCGGAAAGGACGCAGCCGGTAATACTCATTGGGGAACAGAAGGTAGGTGATGTAAGCATCAAACTACATGGTATAAACGATCTTGCAAAATAATTTGGAAACAATTCTGGATAATAAGACCACACGTTGTGAAGAAGCGTTTAACAGATTACTTAGTCTTGTCCAACCTGGACAGTCATAAGGATAAACCTTGAAAGTTTCTAGCTTCGGCAATGGAATCAGTTGCTTTGTACGAAACAGGTACGCACAAAAAGCATAGTGCCAGAAAGTAAACCATGCCACACTTACAAGCACACAGAAACAAATAGCAATACGGGCGAGCAGAACATTTAGGAGCATGATTTTTTCCATACAGTAACGATTATCGCTAGGCAAGTCCCATAGGATTCGCTGGCGCATGAACGAACAGCAAGCTATCTTAAGAAAAAGATGAAAAAAAGATATCAGAGGTACAAGAGGAACGCTGCAGTGGTGGGAACAATAGCAGCAGGATCAGACGGGAGCAGCTAAAATCACACGAACGAATTAAGGATATAAGTATGTGCGTCACGAAAACGTACAGACAACTAAAATTCGGCCTGCTTGACACAAGTGCTCAGTGAGCACGCATTTTTTGGAGGATCACCGGTTTCTTATGGATAAGATACCTGAGGCCGTTTGTAGATATTGTAATTAGGGTGTCCGTGACTCGATCGAGCGCTGTTTTTGGGCGTGCGTAATTTTAGTGGACCTTAGATGGGAGCTGGAGGAAAGGTTAGAGACCTTCCCCACCATTGAATAATGGGTCCTCATGATGTTACATTTTAGAGAAAAATGGTTCAAGATTTGTCAATTTGTAAGTGACGTTTTTTTAAAGAAAAAAAAAACGAAAAGAAACCCAGACACGTACTGGGTCTATCGAACATAGTGGAATGAGCTCCTTATTTTCTCCCTGATCCTCTTTCTCGTTTTCCGTCCTTTTCTCTCTCCCTAGATAGTAGTGGACGCTGATGCGTAACCAGCCTAGGCTTTTCCGGTCGTCTCTGTTTCCTCCTAGCAAACATTATCTATACACATACTCCTCTAAATGAGAGCGCTCTTTAGTGCGTGGTCTACTCGAGTTATCAAGGAAGCTATGCCCGAAACTGTAGGCCTAGAGTTCCATACCACCTGGCTAGAGTACGCGAGTTGTGCACAAAGCATTTCCGCCACTAACGATCTCCAGAAAAAAGCAGTTAATGAACCTGGAAGGCTTCAGCCATAGGGAGCAAACTTCCAAAAAGACAGCAGTGAATATGATACTGTAAAAAAATTGAAGCACCCAATGTTGTAATTTCTTTTCAAACAGCGATGTGTGTGTATATGGGTTCCAACATGTTAGTGGGTATAGGTATTTCCATTAAGTACAACCGACGAATTTTGATGGGATTACATTAACGGTCTGCGGCAGAACCTTTGTGACATAGCTTTCGGGGACTATATTACGGCTTTTTTGTTGGTGTATATATACATTAGTGAGTTCTCTTCACATAATCCTTGTAACCATTTCATACTGCTGAGCAATTCAGAGGTTCTTTCGTTTCATGATCGGTTCGACTGATATCAATCTGGAGAATGCCTCTAGGCCCTGCTCGTCCGATTGATCAGAAACAGAGCTCGTTCACCAAACACTCAAAGTTTGTCTCGGAGTAGATCAATATCTTTTATAAGACTTTCGGTAAGGATCAGCGCTTAAAAGTGCTAGCCAGCGGCTGCTAAGTTGAGAACTTGCTCACTCAGCTCAGCTTAGGGACTTGGTATTAGTAGACAAAGTACATTTTCAGACACATTAGCCTTAACAGTTTATGCGTTTTAACCTTGAACCTATCAGAACCAATCAATATCGGCCAGGTCAGCTGAGATAACGTGGAAACAGAGAAAAGAATAGCCTTTGTTATAGAAGTAGGACAGAAGGGTCAAGTAAACTGGTCATACATATGCATTGTTCCGCATTTCGAAATGTTGTACGCGCTCGTTGGAACAGTGGCCTAAATAACCGCTGTCGAAACACGTGACTTAAAGAAAAAGTGCCGCTTCCATACGCCGGATGATTTTATTCTATTGTCATTGTTGTTGTTTGCTCTAGAACTGCCTCAGAAGGGCGTTACTCGGCCTCTTTGCCGTTCCGTGTTTACTAGTGGACACTAATAATAGCGTCAACTACGATAAACATGCAGTTTAGACCCGCGACAATTGTATTTTTTGTGACTAGAAAAATCAACATGGTCAGATTTCTCTCGAATACTTATCCCTTGTAGCGATGCTGTCGCTGGACTGTGTGTTTAGAGCAGCTTTTTTTAAAAGTCGCGCCAGTCCCTTGCTTTAAGTCCGTTACTAAGTTGCGATTGCCGAGCAGCAGACACCTGGGCGTTTTGCAAATGGGGCCCGGGCATCTGTCCCTGCCGCCGCCGCCGTCGCCGTCGCCGCAGGCAAGATCGGCTCGTCCGACGCTCGGTAATATGCCACCATTTTGATTCTAACTCCAGTCAGTGAACTGAGCCGCACAGAGTTAAGAAGGCCCAAGCTGTCGTCTGAGAGTCCAGCTTTCCGAGCCGCCCACCCGCCCGCGGATTCTCCTGGTTTCATCAATGTCATCATAATCAACGTGTACTCTGGTGACGAACATGGTACTGTATATAACCGTTTGTAGTATGTGTCTCTAAGCAATGAGCGGATAATCTGTAAAGGGCCCCGGGACAATTATTTATTAAAAACCGAAACGATAACAATGGACGCTACGATCTGCTGTTATTCTGCTAAACAGTGATAATAGGCACTTCGCGCAAAGCCCTCGCGTTCCGCATAGCCCAGTTCCATGAACCACCCACATGCTGCAAGAGCAGCAGTAGCAAAGATCGCTTCATAATTTGTCTATGAGTTAAATTATTTGTGTGACATTATTCCATTCGAATATAGATAAGTTATATTAACTATAGTTAATTTCGTAAGAAAAAAGGTGGACGAATATATTTCATATGTTATTTACTGAAAACGACGCCTTCAAGTTATCAAGATAATTAAATCATAAGAAGAGTGCACTATTTGAGCGCAAAGTTTGACTTCCGAAAAACATTTAATCTCTTCGGGTTTTCGAAAAGGTCAACTCGGGTCAACTGTGAAGATTATAAGCGGCGTTTCTTTACAAAGCAATACTTTTAGGTCCGACTGGAGAATATTGGAAGAGGTCTTTGATGCCTCCAGACAAGTGATCGGGTATCTATCTGCCTGCTGATAGTTACGGTTACAATGATCTTGGTAGTAGCCTAAAATAAGCCCGATGGGTCCACTTTTTTAAGTTTTCGAGGCTAAAAATGGGACTAACTCTTTTTTAGCGTGTGTCCAAGATTGGGCCACTAATATAGCAGGATATCCCACGTCCTTAATAAACAGGAAAGGTAAGCCGCATTATCTGTTACCAATTGTTTGCCTTTCCAAAACGTAAAGCCAAACGTGTCAAGTGGATATGCCTTGCAATAGATGTCTCTAGCTTTGATGCTATATGATTCAGCGCTTTCCGGTTATCGTTGTCAGTATTAAAGAGGATATTTTTTGTCAGCGTTTTGCGCGACTTTTTTTATTAAACAGTTTCTCACTGCCTGCTTTAATTGGATTGTTTAATTAAAATATTCATTAATAAATTGGATGGAAATAAACGCGTTTATGATTCTCAGCAATGTCAACATATTCATATTTAATGCAGGGGATGGCGGGATGGAGACGGTGGACGCTGCAAAAGGAATCTCATCTTGGCTTGTTTCCGTCGACCTGCTTTTCTCGTCGCTACATGAACGTTATCGCTCAGACAGATCGTAGCAGTTTGTTGCTATGTTTTGGTGGATGGCGTCAAATGTTGTCAGATTTCACAGTTTTGCAAATGGTAATTATAGGGAGAGGTTTGACTTTCCGTGATATAATTACTAAAAATAACGGGTAAGTAATGTGCGCCGGGTTACCTGGTCGTATAGCAATGTGATGTGGGCAAAATAGAGCCTCTAATTAGAAGAGATCAGGTATTCCGGCTTCAAATGTTTCCAACAAGACATAAATACCATCTAATTTCTGTCGATAAATAAGTCATTTTTTTTATATAGGAAATATGTCAGGAACACCTTATGCATTGTTGTTTCATCATAAAAGAGACAACTCACCTAAGCGCTACTAAAGTTTGCTTTTAATTTGCATACGTCTATTTGTGGACGTAGACGCAACCTAAAAACCTGTCGTAGAGTTCTTTCTTATTGTACTTTGTATACTGTGGCGTCTATAATCCTACAGCAAAGTGGGTTTTCATTTCCATGGGTAGGTGTTGACTTTGGTTAAACTTTATGTAGATCAAATATGACGCAAATGTCCGTCGAGTTTGGATCGGATCCGGTAGAGGCTGTCAGTCCCTCCTCCCCTCAACAACGATAGAATGAAGTACAGCAATATATAGTGGCTCTACGTTTCGTCAATCTCCAGCGGCCCCTCTCTGTTCAAACACTACACTATCAGCCACAAACTGAGGTACTGCCACATCACTATCATGATTTCCGTTTCTGGCGTTCCTTCCTAGTTCCTACGCACGCAGTAATATAGGATGTTTGATGTCTTTGCCTTACGCCTGAGGAGATTTTCAGCATTTTTTTTTTGTCTACCCGAATCCGTTCTCACGACTCTACGCAAACGAGCTTTCCGACCTAACAAGGTTTGTCCTATTTCTTCTGTCGAATCCACTTCATACAGAGCCCCTTAGCCAGGTGTGCGTCCGTGTCGCTCATATGTCCAGGAACTCGCACGGTGTTTCATCTGTTCCTCTCTGTCGCCTCTTTTTGGGCTTCATTTTGAACCTCGATATTATAATACTACTGTCCTGTTTCGACAACTGCAACAGCTCTTGTCAACCGCTAGATAGATGGGAAGAAGGGACGGCGCGCACAGCAAACTCTAGCACTAGTGGAATGCCAGAAAACCCCAGTTGTACCTAATCGATGACTGCCATTAGCTGCTGCTGCTAGTATTAGTACTAGTCGTACTGCTAGTATTAGCTGATTACTGTGCCCGTAGCACGAAACAGACAAGGAGTTCCTTCGTTCTTTTCCTATTCCGCTGCTTTCATAACCCCCAACGTTATTGTTGCCCGTTCATTGTTTTCCGCTAGGTGCCCCCTGTCTGCCTCGTACGGTCGAGATTTCTGCCTGCCAATCAACGGTACTTCTGATATCACTAAATATCATCTCGTTATCTCGTTTCTATAGGCTCCATCGAGTGTCTGCGGAACTCACGAAGCCCATCCATCAACTCCTTTCTGTTCTTCTTCCTTCATTATCTTTATTTCACTCTCCTACTGGCCTGTCATTGCTACGTGGGGTAGTGAGGATTAGGATGGTATCCTTCGAGTAGTCTCATGCGCGGCAAATCTCTGAGTACGCCGGTCGGCAAAGCCAGCTGTGAAGATTATGTCTGAGAAGTGTTATGTTTTTGATGTAGTCCGATATAGAGCAGACAAGTGGGATAGGAGTAGAACTCAACTATGGAGCAGCAACAACAGCAGTTGCTAAAATCAAAGGAAAGCTCAATAATTTGTTACTGGGCGCAGCTCCGGTAAGGCGGCAGGGATGTAAAGCGGAGGAAACATCATGCCAGAGCGTGATAGATCGGCCTATAAAACGAGACAGATCAGATCTGCGAATTAATGCCCCGAATGACTATCGGCAATCAGCCGAGCAAACCACCGACACTACAATGTCTTCTTCGATCGATTCTAGTGTACTACCATGTATCACAAAAAAATTATTACTAAATAACTGTCACTGTCAGTTTCTTGCTATATAGATGAAATAAACAGACTGCATATCCATATATCATACATGATCCGTGAGATTTAGGGGTGCAACTAGAGAGGCATTGTACGTATGCCTAACTGTAAGGGTCATTCAGGCTATTTTGAGCTGAGTTTTAAGATAGGCATCTACTTAATGGTTCAATGCAATAGGACGCACTCCGAGTTTCGAGTTATTATCAGTGTGTATACTCATTGTAATGTTTCAGGTATTTCGGCTCAGTTTCCTGGGGTAATTTCGCGACGACATTTATTGCCGTTGGTCAAAGCCTGCGAGAGAACAATACGCATATTTCGAAACGGCGGTATCTAAACATACCCGAATAGTTCGGCAGTTTTAATATCATGTCTATCGGCGCTATGGCGGTGTTAAAACGTTCCGCTGGTTCTGAGACTTAGATTCTGGTCAAAAGTTGTTCGGAAACGTCCACATTATCCTACGGATTGCTAGTCTAACACAAATGAAGATGAATTATGAACAAATGTTTCCTTCATCTCTGTATTTTACGATACTGTTTATAACTTTCTACAGTGTGTGTGTGTGTGTGTGTACGCACCTCTTGAGAACTACAAGTTTATTATTCGGGTCCTCTGAGAGATATCATTTATATAAAATTGTTGAATATTAACATGTAGATTGGAATGCTTTGTTTTGTCAACTTCAGATGAAAGACTCGATAATTCGGATTTGACAGTCTGAGTCATCTGAGTTTCACTATTTCTAAAAATTTAGGCTGTACCTATAAATGTAAAAAAAAAACTACTCGGCCGTTCTATTTTTTCGAACCAGAAACGTGGAGCAAATATTTTTTCTTTCAGATATGCACACGCTTTAACGTAAACGTCTTTATTCAAACACCTTACGCAGAATCTGTACATCCTTTGAAAATTTTCATCAGTTTTTATTAATTAAAACATGTACATTTCCACTGCAGTTATTCTGGACGGCTGATGTTCCATCCAAATTGTTTGAGGTCGGGATGAGATCGGTAGCTTTTAACAAGTCTTCGGCGACCAGACAAAAAATACTCTATACAGTTTACTAACACCTATATACATCAACAAATCTTCTTGTCAATCAATATCTTCTTGACAAAATCTTTCATTGCAAAAAACAGCTGTCAAACGAAATTCGGCAACAGCATACTGAGATGTAACCCACGGTTACGTACAGCTTCCGCCGATCGAAGTCATACCCGCATCTCATTTTCATCTTCCTGGTGTGCGATACGTTTGGTTGGGTCAAATCGTCACGAGTCGTCATCAGCACATACGAAACGCCTACAGTTTTATTATTGCTGTTATGTTTTTTTTCCCCATTAGTTCAGCTCGCTGTGTCTGTGTTTATATTGAGTCATCCTCTCCCCTGCTTCTTTCGTTAACTGGCACTGAAAAGTTCATTCCTTCAGGAGTCGTCAGCAATGTCGATTATCTGCAACAATTCTGAATCTCCCAAGCCAGAGACCTGCTTTAAAGCCCGTCCCCTTTCGTCGAATTTGTGAAGATACTGGGTAGACGATGGTGGTATTTCAGTACGATTGCTAGTGCTGTTGCTACCGCTATGGCAGCGAGTCTGCCGACAGGCAATGGCGAACTTTTCAACGCGGTAACTTCTGCAATGTATCTAACAAGGAAAGAAATAAAAGGGTAGCAAGGAGGTGCTGCTCTCCAGCCTTGCGCTTATCCTTTAGGTAATGTCGGGTGGTCAGTGCGAAAGTCGAAACCGGAGGCGAAGACACGGGCCTGGGACAACTGCAAAACGAATTATTCAGAGCTTCTGTCAAAACGCAGTGGCTTTCGGCGATTCTCAATCAACCACTCGGTTTCAGAGAGAAATGAGTCGCTTCCGCCTTGGACCACCAGCTTGCCAGTCTGCTTCCACAGTTGCATGCGCGTCGCTCTCCACCAACAGCACTTACCTTGCCAGAAGAGCAAACCACAGTACGACGACCAGAGTCGAAGGACGAATAGGCTGTGCACGCACTTAGGTTAGTCAGCTAAAGCGCCGCACAGACCAGAAGAAAAGGTTAGCTTATAACAGTGTCAAGATCGGTACCGGCAGCCGCGATCCCGGTGGGCGGCTGGGCAGGACCGCTTTGTCTGATGAAGACGGCACACAGTGGAGCATTTTGGAACATAACAAGCCAACAACTAAATAGAACGTATGCAATGCGTTACCCGGTAGTCGTTAATAACGGTGCTGCTGCTGCTGCTGTTGTTATTGTTGGTGGCGGGAGCATCGGACCCTGTGGGGGAAAAAAGACTGAGATGGCGGCACCGCCAAAGCGGAACGCCGTGTGTTTGCTACGCTTTTCTCTCTAAGGCCGCAGCCCGCAAAGAGCTCAGAGGGCCCAAAGATTTCGGCGATAATCGTAACGATGAGATTTAGACATGTGACAAATACATAGATAGCAGCTGCGATGCTACAGTTTAGCGGTAGGTGGGTGGGAAAATGAAATTTATATGTAATACTACTTCGGCTGATGGTCGTTCATCGCGTGAGCACGTTAGTTTAGAATATATTTGAACTACGTAGGTACAATTTTTACTTTCATTAATGACATTCAGCGAGCGACTCATTAGAAATCAGTCGCCTGGTAAGTATTATCTATTTTCATTTCTCTGATTCAAACTCGCTCCTGCCCTAATGAAAAATGGCGGAAGCGACTACGTATAGCAATACTTCTCTATCTGCACAAAATCAATAACATATTCTGCTTACCGTTATCACTTTTGTTGTACGCAGAGGACGCGCCTGGCTACAGTTAAGGTCCGCCCTAGTTTACGTTCATTGTACTGTTAATTAATCCTAACTGTATCTTTTGGGACGAGCTCTAAGTGGAAATTATTCACAAAAAACAAACTCGACTAATCTTGACACATTAGAGATTTTGACCACTTGTTGAGCCTAGTAGGACGTTGCCCTTTTTTGCTTAGTAAATTGGCTTGAGCATGTAGACGGATAAATACATGTCAACAAAAATTGGTCCTGTATTCACTCACGAATAGACAACCGTGAGGTATCGACTTGACTTAAGTGACACCTGCGAACATTTTTTAGCAGTTGCCAGTATGTTCACCGTAGCCGTCTTCTTCCAGCCGGAAACGGACCGTCACTATACTTCTTTCGAATGCAATTAACGAGAACTTTATTTGTGACCGATATTTAATAAATTCTATAATCTAGGAAGATATAGAAAATTGTTTTTCGTCGATGCTCGTTCGCTTTGTGATATATTAAAGTCTGTTGCTCGTAAGTGCATATGTAGTTAAATAGGCCGTGGTATATTTGTGGATAAATGGACAACGTTTTTAACGAGCCTGAAAAGGTCATTTATATCATAGTGTGTCTGTAATCAAAATCTAGCGCCCAGTTTCCGGCGTTGCTTAATTTCGAAACGTAATAAGGATTTTGCTACGTCCATTACGAGGCTTTTTCGTGGCCATTACGAGGTCGATTCACAGGCCATGAACCTTCCTCCAACCAATTACTACCAGTCGGTTAGATTTTTTTCCATGAACGTATGTGTGTTTAATCTACTACTAAGGGAACCATCACATAACAAATGCATCTGATACCATCAGCTTTTAACGTGTTGCTTTCGAATAGTTTCCCGTGGCCTATTTGTGAGCGATTTTCGTCCTGATGACAACGTATATCGTATTTATTCACGAAAGGCTAACAGGGATCGGAGTGAAGCTAAGATGATTCGCTTGCTTACAGGACACGTCGTAGGCCATTTGTGTTGGTCACAACAAGCCGGACACGTGTGTTAATCAAGGGTCAACAAGTGCCTCAAGTTACAACTTGCTAATTGTTGCTGAACGTTAGAGACGCTTAGTATGTTGGTGTGCTGATTTATTTTATTTACATGACAATGCTAAAACGTGTAGGACTTGAAATGTTTTTTCGTATTTAAACGATTGTTTATAAACTGGCCAAAAATATGTCTGGTGCCAAAAGGTTAAGATGGCCACAAATTGTCATGATACGTTAAGCGGTTAGTCCAACAATTCGTTGCATTTAGACGTTTATTCATGAAATTTTGCCAAATTAGATTTTTATTATGCAGTTTAAAAATCAACAGGTACTATAACATTATTCTATACAGTATATAAAGTATATATATATATTAACTTTCATTCTCCGATTGCGTAATATAACTTAATTCCTAGATCACCGAACCTCATTTTCAAGAGGGGCCCACTTGCAGGTTCATAGCATAAAAATTAAAATAGAATACCGTTATTGACCAATGGCAGTGGACGTAGATATACTTTCATCGGATCGCTTATTTTTTTCTGCGACGCTGACAGCGAAGACGCTTTTGACGACACTTCAGCTGCTGCATACATTCGAAGCCATATCGGCGTTAGAAAATGAAGTAGTTAGTTATCCGCCTGCTTTTTGCCTCTGAGGCCTAGTTGGTGGTTCATATTTCATATATATATATATATATATTTTTTTTCTTATTAACTAAATGGTCTTTCGAAGCAAGTTCTCAGCTCTTCGGAAAGACGTCCTGCGCTTCTGTACTGATGGACGCTGCTTTATCACATCTTTTTTAAAGAATTCTTCAAGCGCTCCAAGCGAGCGATTTCTACGGAGCACTATTTCGAATGAGTACAGAAAAGCGACATCATCGCTCACGCTATGGCGTACACCGTCAGCTTCTCTGGGGCGCCATAAGCTGTCTCAATCCAATCACTTTAATTCCCGATGGCAGCCCGTCACCTCAAGCGACGTTTAGCGGTAACAATGGACGTAAAATTCGAAGCGTTTCTATAGTCGGGCTAACCCGTACGGCCAGCTCCTGTGCATATACGGACTATTGTATTTTAGAACAGTTTGAGTTTTTTTTACCGGTTTCGTGTTAGGTAGGTTGACCTATTTTTTTTTCTTACGATACTCAGATATTTTGGATTGTGACTCTGTGCTCTACTTTCGATCTCCCGATAACCTGAAATAGTCTGACAATCGATTGTGGTCGTTATTAATATTATAAACTAGACTAGATGTTACTGAGCTCGTAGAGAAATGGGCACGATGCCTGGCTGTGGATTAGAAAGTTCTAAATTTGAGTTCTGGCCGGCTCGATTCTTCTTTGTCACATTGGCTTTATGCTTTTAGTCCTCTAATCTTCCTTAGATTCTTTGTAGTGCAACCAGACATGTAGCTCAGGTGGACCAAGAGCGCTTTTTTTTCTTGCGAGAGGTACGGGGGCCGACATCTTGCATTTTTGGCTTTTGTCGTGGTGTTTAAACGAATCCTCCCAATGTCTATATTGTTGGCATGTGCCATTAACATGCTTTATGAAATGTTTGAGATTTAGCCCAGCACGATGCATCAGATCTCGCTTCTAAACCATTGATGAAAATTGCGTCAAATGTCTCCAAGTTGGCTTCAACCTAACTCTCCAAAATCCGCCGACATGATAGAGTTGACTGGCTTCATTTCAACAACACAAACCGTACATATGCCTATCTCTGGACCCCTTTATTTTATGAATCAATATAGGCATTCGTAGTATCCTTAAAAGGATGTGAAGAATTGGTAAGACTCCGGTAATTGTATTCCATAATAAATTCATTAAAAAGGCTATTCTCATGGCAAACAGATGACTGTGGAGCCTATAGCATCTATAAAGGTTTGGCTTTGGCCTATTTGTATTACGCGCAAGCCTCGAAGCTTTGCAGCATAGTTCCAACAATTTCAATTGACTAGTGGGTCTCATAGAAAATGGTCTAAACATCGGCTAGCGATTGCATACCGTTTGGTCGAGAAAACGGGTCTGCTAAAGCAAATTACATACACGCGGCTTCCTACAGAAAGGCCGAGCGACTAGCGCTTCTGCCGCAGACCCTTACACAGAATAAATCGCTTCCACGAGCTGAAGGTCACTCCGGTAACAGTATATAACGAGAATTTTGTCGGTATTCCTATTATTCAATCGTTGTCACCCATCAACTGGATCTTCTATGGACGACAGCGTTGTTTTTGACGCGATACTTTCTTCCATTACGGAGCTAGCAACGATGCCTTTGACGAGCCTCCTCATTCTTCTCTTTTTTTCTCCTTATTCTAATCTAATGGACTCCGCGGCATACACACCGTACCTTCGCTTTTCCCTTTTAGTTATGCTCAGTGGCTGTAAACGATATTTTCATCGTCTTTTTACGCTTACTGCGCATTACGAAATGCTGGCGATGTTAGATTAGCACGCAGCGACAACGCGATCGATTCGCTTACAAGCTGACTTCTATGAGGGATTTTTAAGGACACTGTTTAGACCCACGCTTAGCTTACCCTAAGCCCGCTACTTTCAATATTTTGATTTGGCCCCTTTCACATCGAGGCCCAGCGGCCCGCCTAGCAAGTAGCTGATACAACAGTCTCATCAAACTTTCCACTGAGCGAGGATAACTGATACATTCATTTCCCATTGTAAGCCAGTGATTATCGTCTATCGCGCACCTCTTCAACGCCGACTATTCCAGCCAGGTTCTTTCGGAAGGTCAATCGGATGGGTTGACTACTCAGTTTTGACGGTATATCTGTTGCCCTAAATAGAAAACGTGTTTGAGTAACTGCTGGTGAGAAACAACTGGATCATATCTAATCGAACGTATCGGAACAACAAACGATTCTGTTTGGGAGCTCGACAGCAAGCTAAAGCGGCTTTTGATGCAGTAAATATGCGATCATTTATTTATTATTTTTATTATATTGTGACGAGGATGGGATAAATCCGCGGACAGGTGGAATGAAGAAGACCATACCATTACTCTCCAGCCTATTGCTATAGTGACTCCTGTTGTTACAACAGCATCAGCAATCGCTCGTCTCTAACGTTCGCAAGTGAGTGACAATTTTGTGACGGTGAAATCACCGGAAACATCTCAGTCTTTCGTGAGGAAGCTTTTTGCTCAAATAGGACTTTCGTTATGGTAGGATCGTATGGTTTTCAACCCCGATATATGGTAGGACATTGAAAACGTAAATTAATGTAGATTACGTAAAGGGCACAGAAAGCTACACCGACCTTCAACCGGCTTATGCTTCTAATGAAAGAAATAATAATAATAAAAAGTAAAAATATTGAACTCCTTGAGATGCGTCCCTTGATACGAGTTCGAATCGTCTAATAGTAGTAGTAGTAGTAATAAATAGAGAAATAAAGGTGTAATATAGTGTCCACGTACGGAAGCCATCAAATGTTAAAGCTGTCACAACTCATAGCGAAATAGAGAATGAACAGCGGGGTGACTTCATGAATGACCGTAAAGGGATATTTATGGCATAAACGGACTGCTCAATATAAAAACAGACCTTATAAAGATCGAGGCATCGTTTGTACACCTATCGACCCGCCAATGCACAACGTGAGCAAACGATGTCTGCGTAACGAAGCACTCGTTATAGGACGAAAGCTAAGGCGGCTCCTATACACGCGTCGACACCAAGCTAATCAACAGATACCTTCGAGCGTATTTTATCTAGTCCGGAAAATAAAGAGCCGTAGAAATATAACGCCTGTTGCAATAGTATATTTAACGATCGAGAACAGTTATATTCACTTGGAAAAAAAAACCTGCTCATCTAGGGAAGGCGCCCTTGTGTTTCGCAAATTCGAGAACGATTCTGTCAAATATTCAATAAAGGTTTCCGATACAGGGCTCTCAACGGTGGACCTAACGCATTACTGTGCATCAGCCTGAACTATTGAAACATGCCATAGCACTAGCAGCATAGTTTGCGCCATAGCACTAAGGACCTCCAAGAAGAGACCTTTATATATCAAAGTACCTTTGATCGCGTTTGGATCGGTTAACACCGGGCTGTAGCCCTGTCGAGGAAGTTGAACTCGTGTAGCACATCAAATTTACGAACGACGCTTACTTGTAATATGAATCATCTGCCTTACACAGGGACTAGAGAGAACATCCTCGGCGTATGCAAACATTGAATTGTCCAGCTGGTCAGGGAGCGATTTCATTTGTCTAGGTAACTTTAACTCCCGCTCATTTTTTCGGATGAGCTAAATATCTACACTGAAATTATTGGAGAAGTAATTAATTGCAGACGTATTCCTCGACGGATAAAAGTCGTTATACGTTATAACAATCATTTTGTTAGCTATGCTTCGGTTCATTTTCGTCACAATCTGAACTTTCTCGAGCCGACCTACGGCGTGTCAAGGACTTGTAAATCCTTTGGGATGACCTCCGAAGAAATTTAGTCATCCCTTCCGACTCTAAGGGTTACTGTAGAACATCCTTTATCTTAGCAATGATACCTATTCTATTCAGAAAGGACTTCTTCTTCTGTTTCGCGAACAATGACATGCTTTTTTAACTCATCACCATTTGATGTATCGTATCGTTTGAAGCTGTAACTTTCAAAGTGCCGAGTTTCTGTAAACGCGAACAGGTACCGCTCATGTGTTCATAAGTGTGTGCAAAATTTTCAATGCTTCGACGACACTTTTCCTAGCGGTTTTATGACGATTTTTTAGTTCTACGATTTCATTGCAGAGAACATTGCCGCTAATGAAACAATGCAAAGAGTTATCCCGGGCGCAAATGCGGATCGCCTAATGAAAGGAGCGCGCCAAGCGCTTCCAATAGAGAAAAGCGAAACTTAAACGTTATCGAAGTTCTTTCTCAACTGACCTATATAACCAAAAATAAGTATGGAATTAAAGTAACACAGGTACGTTCGAACCACTTCTCTACGTCCTCAAAGGGAGTCCATATCACATAGAAAATAATGCCAAACAGAGTCAGCCGTAAAAATGTTGTTCAGGAAGCACTTTACCTTTCTCCTAGATAAATTTAAAAAATTAAGAAAAAATTTGGTCGAGGTTAGTTCATTGTAACAATAGTTCTATGTCGAAGCCGTCTGCCTCCAAGTGATCCGAATGAGTTCAGCATAAATAACTAGGTGCCCGTAACTGCTAAGGTCAACATAATAGATGAATTGTATATAAGGCTATGTATAAGCGCATCTTAATTTAAAACTGTCTTTTATAATCAACATGTCTTCCATTTCAGCTGTTCGGCACATTAAGCGCATAGCTACACACACAATGGATTGGCGTACCCTTGCAAAACTTGAACTGGGCGAAACGTCATATGTTGTGGAGTCTAGTCTCAAGGAACTTCAGTTACTGCTTCGTGAAGCGCGGATAAGCTATTCCGAGGAAGAGAATAATAAGTTCCTCTTGCGCTTTCTTCGAGTAGATAAATTTCAAGTGTCTGCAGCTTTTAAGCGTATAAAGAAGTATTACGAAATATATGCAAAAATGGTCCGCCCCGGATGCGGGCCTCTCGATTTCAAACATATTTATGATGGCCAAGTGACGACTATACTGCCACAATCTGACTCAGAGAAGAGGTATTGTTGACTTATTTTGACAGCATTAATTACTGTCTCAGAACTCGACTCTGCTGGTTTACATTATACAGATATTGTGCTTCTACAGAGACCACCGCTCATTGACTAAACGATTAGTTTTATATATATACGCCGGTATAGAAGTCTCAATCAGTTGCGCCATTTAGGCGAACGGCATTTAAATTTTCACGGCACTTAACAATCTGAGTAGATAAGTTACACCAGTCAATCCGATATAATCGATGGGGTAGGGTTAAGGGGTCTGTAGACGACAATCATTATAGGGTAGCGCTTGCTACCCTATAATGATTGTCGTCTACAGACGCTACCCAGTTATATGCGTGTGTATCTTTGTCATAGAACTAGGTTTTGGTGCCAGATACAGCAGGTGCATGCTATCAAACTAAAAGCCAGTCACCATCAGGTGACCAGGACTCTCCAGTTTATGTAAAATTTTATTTATATAAAATGTCGAAGGCTCGCGCCTGTAGTTGAAGATTGCCCCTCCCCCCTCCTGTGGCGCGCACATTTAATATATCTAGTGTGGATACCGACAGAAAAGATATTTTTTTTTTGTTTTACGTCCGGCATTTAAGCCTTTAGGCATTACTTGAAACGAGATGACTGCATAAGAGATACGCTAGCGTCTGTAGAGAACGTTTTTCGAAATGCTAGCCTCTTTGCTTTGAGTAAACGGAACGCTGAATAAAACGTGTATTACTAGGGACGAATAGCTGCAGTTGACTGTTCAGTTATCGATAGAGTAAGTTGGCCAGCTATTGCTGTACGACCGCAGGGGGGAAGTTGTTCATTGAAGGAAGCATAGGCGACAGTAAAGGCAACGGCCTCTGACGCGAAAATCGTAGCTGGCAGCTACGGCCTGCCGAAACAGCCCCAAGGGACAGTGGCGCTCTGCTTCATTATAAGTACAGCATGACAAGCAAGATGTCACACGTAGCAGGGAAAAGCTGCGAGGCCACAGAGAAGAACATGACATGAAGGGACACGCAACGCTGCCATTGCTGTTTCCTGTTACTCAGCAGCGCGGACTCTGTCATGGGAGGAGACACGCACATCGCGATCCAAAGTAAGAAGGTACACTAGCATACGAAGAGGGTGTACATGTGCGTGTGTTACACCAGCCACGGACACGCGCGAGCCGACCATAGCATACATATGGCAACACGGAGTGTAGTCTTTTTATGGGCTTTGCTAGTACTATGGCCGTCTCGGAACGGAAAAAAAAACAGGACAAATAGGCTGTCTAAGAAGCTTCTGCGTTTCGTCCTCATTTCAAAGGCGAACGTGCTACTAAAACAGTGGCCACGCTTCGCTCATGAACGTGTGCACCAATATTTTATCAGAGAAATAATCGAGGAATAACAATGATTGAAACCAATCACTGATATTGTTCGTGCATGCCTTGACGGCTTGCTCAGCTGTGTAACTCATTTCTTCACAGAGAAATTGCTAATATTTAAAATGTATTTTTTTAGAATAAGACGTAACAGTTAATGACATGCCTTTACATTACCATTTAAATATCAGGAAAGTGTTTATTGCACGCGTGGGCCACTGGAACGCTGATAGCGGATTCACGTTGAAAGACACATATGTTCCTGATATATTCCTTCTGGAGCAAGCCTTGGATGACGATGAATCTCAGGTTAGTTACGAACTCAATATACGTTTATTATCTAATGCAGAGGTCTGTATCCTGCATAGCAGAACCATGCGGGTGAAGGGCTTGAACGTTCACAGAGCGCTATAAATCATATCTGCGTAGCTAAAGGAGGGTACCTAACATCTAAGTCCAGCCACCTATAACTCTCATTTCATTAGCGTAATGAACTGTCTGTGAAAATTTTAGGTACGCGGACTTGTGGCAATCGTTGACATGGCCGGCTTTTCGTTTTGGCATATGCGCCAACTCAGCTTCAGTCATATAAAGGTAAAGATTTTCTTTACTTGTTTCGTACTTAGATACGTTTTTTGTTCTGCTAGAAAACCTGGTGAACTTCGCTTATTTTTCCACGTAGCACAAAAGTAAACGTCTTTTATGTAGGATCGAGATGGCGCTGTACAATTGCAGCTATTTAGAAGGCTACGGGTCCGTCCTGTTCACTTACCGACACATGTAAGCTTCTAGCTAGTTTCCCAGATTTTGGTTATCCTAGTTGGACGCCTGCTAGCATATAGGAAGCGGGACGTTTCAGGATCTGGGGTCAATCAATTGGGGTCTGTCATATTGTGGAATAGCCGTTTGCTATATAAGTTATACAATACGATAGTGTTTTTCTAATTTTTCTTTATATGATTTCCTTGTTACCTGCTCCTCTGCACACACTAAATTTGAGCCTTTATACTCCTTAAAATGCGTTCTACGCAACCTAGCGCATATCATCGTATCCTGTCGCTCGTTGTTCGTGTACAGAACCTTCACAGTTCAATCACACTTTCTTTCGTTCCGTGTTTATCAGTTGCTATGTTAATAATGCGGTCTGGAGTGATTTAGTCGAGTCGTATTAGCTCTCCATATGTGCTTTTTCGCGTAGATGCAAAAACAGCTCCTATTTTTCAACTAGTGACACTCATAGCACTCAGCTTAACCTATACGTATACGCCTGAGTCATATAGCCTGCACAACACTTAATTATTTGAGTTGTTTCTTAGACGGCTCCGTAATTGGAATTGCCAGCAAGCATTACACTAGACTGTTTAGTAGATAAAAGTCAAATGATCAGATGGATAAAATCGCTTAGATATATCCCATGTCCGGTATCGGTGTTGGGCATTCCACTATAGGACTGGCTCAGTGATGTGCGACTACGCTGGGATTCGAACCTAGACCACAACGTTGGCAAGCAAATATGTTACATCGGCGAGAAGTGTTTACTAAGCTCAACCGATTAAAGCAAACTTATATTTGTTTAATATCTTTTTTTTACTAACACAAGCTTGAACAGAAGTAAACGAAATCGCAAACAGAAGTAACGTAAGCCATCGAAATAAAGATTCATTGCGGTGCAAACACAGTGGGGCACAATATAATAAACATTGTCAGCGTAGCTAAGCGGTAATAGTCTGCCGCCAGCCGGACAACCAGAATACGCTGTTGTTTGTAGCAAAGATTATCTTTATACATTTCACAATGGAATCTATAAAAATTATCCAGTTCAGTCTACCGGTAAAACCACCTATTTGTTTAAGCTTGACAAAAGTACCTAAAAATGTTGTTGCGGGAAATCGTTGCGAGACATAAATGATAACAATACCCACATTGCATAGTAAGATATCGTTTTCTGCGTCCTGCCATTGTTAGCTGGTATTAGAACAACAAAGAACGAATACGAGTCACTCTGCGCATGATCTGAAGACGGCTGTACACAGCTTTAAGGAGCCGATCATTTTACTATCCCACTGATCGAATAAATATCCAAATTTCTGAACTAGTTCTGATATCTACAAGCGTTAGCGGAAAAACCTAGACTTAAACAGCAAATGATTAGGCATTCTCTTGTTATTAGGTTACCAAAAATTTCTAAAAAGTTTCTTTGGCAACTCCGCTTCCCGTGCAATTATTTTCCACTCATGAACCAAACCACAGATCTCTATATTGCAGCGATTACTTTATATCGAAGATTCAAAGATTCTCTGCACCATTACATCAACAAACTCTGACTAACCCGATAATAAACTCATTTACTTGTTGTTTGCTTGCCAGTGAAGTCTACAAAAGAAAGAGACTCCCAGGAGCTGCGGCTGGGTCAGAGAGAATAAAGGGAACCGCAATTAAATATACTTAATTTCGTTACATTGACAGAGCTTTAATACGTTCTGTGGACGTCTCTTATCTTAATTGAGGACACCCTAGCGCGGTGTTTAGACCTAAAGCTGAGCGCCACTCGCCCCTGGATGGCTGGCTCTATCGGCAGAGGCGAACGCTCCGTTATCGCGTCAGCTGTCGCGTCATACGTAAGTGGGCCCAACTCTCTCCCTTCTCGCCTCTTACACCCCCACTTCTTGTGAGTGGGGGTGTAAGATTCTACACCTTCTGTTTGCTCGTGTTTTGTTGCCCCCTTTTGCCCGCCCTTTCTATCTCGCGCGCCCCAATTCTCCAAGACACGCTGTGACTGCATGTCTGCAGGGAACTTACGATGAAATTACCTTGATGATATCAGACTGTTCATTAGTGATGCGCAGTTCGCCATAGTGTACTCGAGAAGCTCTGGCAGGGGTAAGCTCCAAGCCGTCACGAGCTGCCATGCAGTGCAGTGTTTAAATGACAGCGGTAGCAGCATCGGTGGAAAGAGCAGCAGACATAACCGCGGCGATAGTCCGAATTGCATCGATAGAAGCGGTAGTAACGGCAACAAGACATTCCGAATGGCTGAATTGAGTTGCCAGGACTGACTTTTTCTACACACGCAGCATCGAATAGTGAAGGTGCCGATACGAACGTTTACTTCGCCAGCTGCTGCTTCTCGCAATATAACGCCTCCAAGTGCGGATCGTACGGGTCGGGCATACCCCATGTACCGCCTTCTATCGATTTCCACTATGAACTTTTGCTGTCAAGCGACAGAAACCTGCTCTGTCAGCAAATCCTGCCAGCTTCTTCCGAAGACCTTTGTGCTCTAGATTTAGGTCTACTTTCGCTTAGCCAATCATCATTCTTCCACGAGTAGCTCAGAGCGGACTACCCGGGGACGGAGGTGGCCGCGGCAGCTAGGCTGTAAGCGTGAGCTATTGCGGTTTTGTTCACATGTAATGACATGAAGAGGTGTATATAGAAATCTGTAAATGTCTTCTGTCGTAGCTGTGCAGGATAATTGACAATAGTTTATTGTCTGAATTCAGTCTAAAAGCTAACGATTCTGTTCCGGAGTAGATACGCAACACTCTTGTACAACATTACCGGAATGCACTGGGAGGATTACCTCATTATGTCCTGTGGTTTCTATGGTCTCAGTAACGTCAGTCGGGCAGTCGTAACTTTCACTGTTGTTGTCTCAATGACATCACCTTATAGGAGCATCAGTATACAGTCAACGTCGTGTAAAGGTGTAATAGATTTAAGTGTCGTTTCGAAAAGCAAATTTGTCACTTCATCAGTAGCTCGTAGAGACTAATCTTTCAAAGTTCAGCATGTCGTTTGGAACTTAGAGACCCTCACTTTGTTTTTAATGAGCGATCGGAGAATTTTTTAGAAAATATTGCCACCGACAAACCGGCTTCAGGAGTACGAGATTTCGCCGGAGCAGAGCGTGACTATGGATCGCGTAGTGAAGATAAGCTTCGATTGACTGTAATAGTGCAGGCATCGAAACTACTTAGTAGAGTCCGATTCTTCCATTTAGACACGACAAAAAATACTGCATCGTGTAGATTGAGTTTTGGTCACGTGACAGTTGCGCCGATTCGAAGCTCGAGAACGAAAAGTTCTCGGAAAACTATGCAAGCAACCGCCTTATCCAATCCAACGCATGCCTATAAATAATATAGTATATATTATATTATACATATTTTATAGTAGCTTATATAATATAGTAAAACAAATAAATGTTCTTATATATAATTCGAATGTAAAGAACACTTACTGGTAAATTTTTAAATGCAATAGTTTACACTAAAGCTTTCAAATAAATGTAGACGTATAGAAAGTAGCTACAAAAACCCTATAGATTTATTGCCCTATTGGGAAGGCATCTAAGCGTTTCCGAAAGCCATATATTGTGGTCGTAGTAGCTGACTGCAATGGGCTTATACCAACTTCTTACTTTTGTAACTTCTTACTTATAACTCTAGTACTGATACAGGTTGGCTTCGTTGAGTTGTGCTATTTTTTTTTTGTCTGTAAGACGCCTATATATACAACTTTTATCTAATGTTATTATCATATATTCTTCATTCAACGGCAACGTATTATGTGGTATAACATTATGTAACACCAGCAATAATACATGTAGATTAAATGTATGTAATTAAATGTAGTCTGTCGATTTCATCAGTACTAATTCTGGTCTTTAACGAATTTCCGGGGGCTTCCTGGCCGAGAGGAAATTGGAGAGAGGGTTAATCGTATTACATATAATAAACACGATCCAATGCTTTCGTCATACTGATGTGTAAGAGAGAAGGGAACCCGGCCTGTCGGTCATATCCGACAGCTCGCGCTTGTTTAACCGAGCGCGTGTAATAAAGAAATCATCAGAATCCTCGATTGCGATCACTACTCTCATGTTAGCAGCGGTAGCACAGGTGATCTGTTGAGTCCAATGAAATTTTTTCTCGGAAGATTTGCTCGTCCGTGACTCAGAGACATCTCCTGATCGACATCTGTCACAACGAGTGGTCAGACGCCAGAAAACGTTCAACACAGCTGGTCACAGTAGAGCGAGACCTGATCCGGCAGTCTGTAAAGGTGCGGCGGAGTTTTGTGACGTACACAAGCGATCATCACTGTTAATGCTTCGGTAGTAAAAACGGTAGCGGCAGGAACAGGAGCAGTTGCCCAGTGAGAGGTTGTCTATTGCGGCGGGCCGCTCGTTACCGTTTGTGCTCTCGAACGCCTCTAGCAGGTGTCACCGGGCATTTGGCATATGAAGCACGACGCTCGCATATTCTGTTGATGTCCTGTCTTCTGTGGCGTTTGGCCTACGCACGTGTGTAGTCCGTGACGGCCGCACGACACTTAATGAGCTACTTTCGACTAGCAGCAACAGAGAAGATGACTACTTCAGGCTGGGAAATTCGTGCCCGACAACATCTTGGCGAAACTGCCGAAATCAGAGAACGAGCTCTGGCCAGCTTTCGCAAGCTGCTTGCCGATGAGCTTGGGCGAAAGCCACCGATCAGGATTCGAAAGGACGATGAATACTTCCTGCGTTACTTGCGCTACAGTAAATTTGATGTACCTCGTGCGGTGAAATGTTTTATCAACTTCTATTCGCTCTGGGGTCACTATCCCGACAAGATTTGGCCATTAAACAAGGCACCGTCCGACTGGAAATTCTACTGGAGTAAGATGTTGAGCGGTGTGTTGTCACGACGAAATTTTGACGGGACTACCGTAATGATCTATCGTAAAGGACTATGGAAGCCGGGCTCCGATGGTTTGGTGTGCGCGGATGCTCTTGCGGCATTGTTTTGGTTTCTCGAGCTGCTGCTCGACGACCCCGCGGTGCAGGTTGATGGATTTACTCTAATCATGGACGGGCGGGGATTCAGTTGGACGTTTCTGCCTCATCTCGATCTCAGCACTATTAAGGTGTGTCAAACTGTCCAATCTCTTTTTTCATGCGATAAACCTAGCATAATGCCTAAAATCCATGAAGGCATATTAAGGTGTGCTTCGATGCCAAATGAGGTGTCATTGTATTTTATCTATAACAGAATACAATGATAAGATAGCGGCCTGCTATGTGTTACATAAACCAACGTGAATCTGAATGGGCCCTCTTGCGCAATATTTTATCAGTCGGACTAAATCGATTTAGGGAACGTTATCACGTTTATCGAGACACACGGTCATGTTATCAGTAGTTCAGTAAACGAATGGCTATTTTTGCTCGACGCAACGTTGCGCGTATTTTTTTCGCTAATACTTTCGGCTGGATAGTGGCGTTCCGTCGTTTATTTTCCGTCTGTTTGGCTTAGCTATGTGTTCTGGTCGTATTTTTAGCATCGTTGACAGCTCTACCTACTCGGAGAGGGCAAATCTGTGAGCGCAATTGTGAACAGTTATAATGCAACGAAGATCAAATTGATAAAAAAATAGCCCAGGATTCTTGTCGCCCCGATATGAACATACTACTACCCCGATACTACTGGAACATTTTGAGGGGTTCAGTTGACTCGCTACTGATAATTCGTTTTCTTAAACGTTTAATTGTTGTAATTTCCTGCTTAATGTTATTACATTTAAAGCATAGCATATGGAACGCGCAATTTTGTTTCTGGTACGACCTATGAGCATGCAGCGTACGATGGGCTCGCGTGTTTTTTTTTTCTTGTTTATTTTGATGAGGAAAAAAGCTTTCTTTCGGGAAAGACTTGTCCAGACATGAGGTTCTTCTAGACTCTACGTAGGCATAAGACTTATGTGCAATGGCAACCGCTGTGACGATTACATCTGCTCTTTGGTAAATTATACAGGATGAGTTATCTTCAATCAAGAATAGCATTAATTGAAATGTTCTCGCAATTTTTCTGACCCTTGGCATAATCAGCAAAAGCTTCAACGGCATTTCATGCAGGATTTTTTTCTCTGAGGACGCTGTTCAAAGGACAAAAATCATAGAGGTTGTGTGACCACTAGTGACAGAGGTCAATAAGCCGTCGAAAATAGTAGACCCCAACCTGAAACACAAAGAGCAACTTGGCGCATGACCCTGTATGCATCCCTGTTTGTTGATTGGTTCTGCCTATACTGATTGCTTGATAACAATTTATCGGGCTAGAAAAAGCTGAAGTTGTCAACCACAATACACACCCCGGACAGTTGATACTATCTATCCAGTATACGTTTATATAAACATATGTATGTGGGACAAAAATATCTCGACAGTGTAAGAAAGCTTACTTGAGTTACATCCGTTTAATATATACGTTTACTGAGTATAGATAAAAATCTGTCCAATTACTTTTCCAAATAATCAAAAAGCTTCTAATCCTCGACTATAAGTAATTATAAAATTATCCTTTGTCTATTGCGGTACCGAGACTGACTATTGATACCGTAAATATACATTTGCAGTATCCGTAACTTACTATTCTCTATTATAATCTACTATATAGGTTATATTAATATTCTTTCAAAAATTACATAAATAGCTTGCAAACATCTTTACATTAGCGCACCAATTAGCGACGCAATTCTCGCTGGATCGCCTTAGAACCTTACCCTCTCAATAAAACTGGCCTTGCTCTCCGGCAGGTCACATTTGGGTGTGACACAAAAGTATATATGTGCTCTGTTTATATATATATATATATATATATATTTTTTTTTTTGTTTTATGCAACGTCTATGATGTGGACCAGGGTACAGGTAAAACGGATAGGTCGTTGAATAAACGGGTTCTGGCACCCGCTGACTGTCGGCGCATATAGGTAGGTGATCGTGCAATCATCACAGGTTCCTGTCTCACTTTCCTTATAATCAATGGTTGTTAACTTCCGTGCGTTCTAGTAAATGCCGGTCATAACAAAATATACATATACATATAATTGCCCCCTTGTCGATAAGGTCGCTGAGCCTGTCTGATACTTCTTATAGCGATTATGTTAGACTCGTTCACATCAGACATGGGGGCTATTACTGCTCATTCGAGATGTCACGCCAAGCACGTGAGGGTGGTAAGGACCGGGCATGTGGGTAAGCCTAGAGATGTTTTAAATACAGTTTTGTAACAAGATATTGGCCGTGAGGTGGAATGATGAATCTCAACTCCCCTAGAACTCTGCAAAATCCGTGTCCCCTAATTGTATTATTGGTCAATTTTCTCTTCTGGCTGATTAACAAGCAATTAGGTTATCATCGAATGCCAACCATTAAACGGTCGACTTTGTTACTGTATATATTGCACATAGTACCGGTACTTAAGTACAATTAATGTCAAATGATTGTGTTACGTCGTCCTACTCAACTTCAATTAACGAAACGTGATAACGCCAGGATCAGAAAAGCTCGCTCGACCAAGCACTTGTTAGTGCTACGAGACACTTCCGCCAACTTGTCCTAATTTTCCTAAGGAGCTCTGCTCGTTTGCCTGATTAACAAAATCGATTGATCGTTATACGTGACATGACATAGCAACGCGACAAATTTTACTACGTGAGGTTGCGTGACCTCAGAATCACCGGCGTTTCTCTCAGCCAGGCCAGCCTCTGCGATCCGTCGAAATGCACCGGCTGCTGTCTAGCTGCAGCAAACGTAGACTAATCCGTTACGTAATATTACGCTGAATGTAACACGAAGTAATGGCTGACCAATTGGCATAATGTATTATGAGCTATTGATAATTTGTTGATCGTTAGTGGCATGTTCTGTCTCTGGACAGTTGGACATTTGGCACATCATTATGACAACCATATAATGGAAGCCGCTACAAAGATCATGTAAATAAATATTTTTTATAAACACACAACAAACTAATTGCTAGCAGACTGTCATAAGCGCTTCTCCACACCCATAGATCCGCTTTCCGCCTTTTCCTTCCTTACAAATTTTTAGTTAGGTAAGGCCTATTATTTATTATGTTAACAATCGCTTTAGGACGCATTTGTTGATGTCCAAGTATTGTTCTAATCAACGAACGATTCGAAAAGATTAATGAGAAATGCTTTAAAATAGACCCGCAAAAATGTCACCTGAATTACCCCACATTGCTTTTTTCATCACTCTTATTTTCTTCCCAACTCAAGCTGTTGCGGTCAGTGTGGCGTTTGTGACTGTGTGTGCCAGTCATTACCGTTTGTTCCGGAACACGTATGAGCCGCAATGTTATGTTATTGAGATTTAATGACTCTGGCAACAATAGGTACACTGTAAGAAGATATTAAAGAAATTACTCCTTGTGATGACCTGCAACCCGTTACGTCGCATATTATACTTCTCTACCCACCCCACCGTTTGCTTTTGTTGCCATTACCAAACGTCTCCGCTGCTTTCGCTTTGGGCATGGTCCTCACACAGGCATCTAAACGATCCTTTCTTACATTCGCATGATGCCTTTGACTTTAACACATTTCCCTGAGCTTGTTTAGTGTGTCGAATTATTATCGGTGCTACGCGCCTTGCGTTCGGAAACTGCCAGTGCTCCAATGACTGTCCACTCTTCCATGTTGCAGCACTCGGTGCGAGCAGAAGGACAACAACAACAAGCCGTAATTTCGAACGGTACGCGTCATTCATGAGTGAAGGGGAATGGTTGCCATAGTGAGTAGAGGAGCGTCGGAGTTAAAACAACAAGATTAGTGAACGTGACGGTTTCGGTGGAGTAAAAATCTGGAAAATTAGTTTGGGGGACCACAGGAACTGATGAGGAACTGGGGCCAATAGGAGAAGGAAAGCGCCGATGCACACGTCACGAGTGTTGGCAACGGTCGTGAACGACAACTTTTGCAGCGATAAACAGCGGTGACAGTGATGGTGACGGGCAAAAGGGAAGAAGGCTGGGGTTGCCTCAATTTGAAGTAGGAAGAAGAAGGCCTTCAGCCGCTTCTGCCTTTCAAGTTTTTTTTTGGTTGATTGGCGTGTAGTGTCCAGGACCATCCACTTCTAATAGGATTCAACCGATGGAAAAGGTGGCCGTGGTCGCCGTCGTCCCTTGCCCCAACTCACAGTTAAGGTCTGCCGCAATGTTTGGGCAGCAGCAGTGGCCAACATCGTCGACTTGCGCCGTCGAGATATGAAAAGAAAGCTGACGAAGCGTAGCACGGAGTGTAGGCAGGAAGACAGGCGGCCTTGACGGTCGGCCGACAGATAGGCGGGTCCTGACTGCGGCTTCTGGTCGATTTTTGTAGTAACGAAAAAACTATGACGGCCAAACTTGGATAGGCGGTTAAACACACGTGGGTGTAGAGCCCGCAGTGAGGTAGACTGCTATATTTTGCTGAGATTTAGTAGCAAATACCTTAACGGTGGAAGTGTCTATACGCGGACTGTTACAATTGGAGAGCCCTGTAGAAGAGCCAGCCCGTTTCCGGAACGGTAATAGTATTTAGAAGGCATAATACAATAGAGTATAATTGAATAATGTTTTCGCTCACGGCTCGCCATACCGACTAATGTAGAAAAATAGGCAATGCTGCACGGATAACAGAAAGAAACAATAGGGACTAGAAATCTTGTGGGGTGCGCACTAGGCAAGTGTCTCATGAAACTGTATATAATATATATGTACTCATATTCATCATTCGGTAATGGTACCAGTGTGACCTGCTACAGATAAACATGTAAGATGTTTTTGAGTGTATACACAGCTACGTGATAGCCACAAGCTAGCAGAATTCGTCTGTGGCTCGAAAAGTGTCTATTCGGATAGCCTGTGAGTTTTTGACATAGTTATTCTCCATTTTAGCGTATCCTGCTTCTTTGCTCGTCGATTCGTGACTCCTGTTTACTTGTTGGTACATTTTCAAGGTGCGCGTTCTTTGGATAAAGGTTATATGGGTACCAATAACGTATAAGCGACCAAGGCCGCCGCTGTGACCAGACGTTTTCCACTGCAGTCTGCGCTAAAAATAGGTTGCTATCTTCTCCTATCGATGTGTCTTAGCGCGCGCAAAAAGTCTCTTAGCGAGCACTAGATATGAATCCAATCTGCTTGGAACTTTGAAATGTCAACAACTGGCTTTGTTAGCCTAAGTAATGTGTGGGTCGAACGCATCTTCACTGCTTTCCCTAACAGTCACACATCGATTTGCAGTAGTTACACGTTGGGAGCAAAGCGACATCTGAGATCTGAGGTAAACATAATTTTCATTCTTTATACAGAAAAGGCGATGAAAATTCTAGTCTAGCTAAGAACGCTAGTATAAATTCAATGATTCGGAACTCTGATTGACAATAAGTGACCACGGGATTCACTGAAATCGTAAGGTTAAATTTTGTAATAGAGGTTTCTATTTAGGTATA